>NC_069738.1:11702011-11719511 GCF_027358585.1 Pangasianodon hypophthalmus
TTTTTTTTGTTATGCACAAATTAAATGATGCTTGTTTGATTTATATGTAATGTGCCAGGCTTCGGGTTGGCAGATTGTCAAAACAAACTATCTATACTAGCTATGTACACTACATACACGAGGCAGCCCATATCTTTGCTACTTCCTTCCAAGCTATATTTTTCTTCATAATGTCGGAATATAATGGGAATTTTTCTGTGCATCAAACAGTAAATGGGAACTAAGCTGCAGGTAGGAGCTAATAGTGCGAGAGTGGAACTGAAGACCACATGCATCATAGGATTAGTCTGAGGAATTATTCATTGAATTGAATGAAACGTAGCTCTATGTTGCACACTTGTATACATAATGACTTGGTCATGTGCTTGTGTGCATGTGAGCGTAGGATAAACCGGGCTGAACTCTCCACTGATCCTTGAGCATGAATATTAAGATTGAATATGAATCTTAACATTTTTTAATATGCATCTTGTTTAGCGTGTCAGTTTGTTTACTGAAGTTATTTGTCTTCTCTCTTTTTTTTGCCCCTCTTTTACTGCAGGCTGCCATCAGAAAGGAGCTGAATGAGTTTAAGAGTTCAGAGATGGAGGTCCATGAGGACAGCAGGATATACACCAGGTAAATCATCTACACCAACATTTACATTCAGTCCTTGTTGCAATACAAAAGTGAACTTTTGAATTATTTTCTTTTCGCACAGAGCTGTATGTCTGACGTTAGAGTACTGTAGAGTAGAGCTTCATTTAAACCTGCGTTGTACATTTTCACATCAACGCTACAGATGTAGTGTAGGTTGGTAATCAGTGGGATTGTTGAGTGGGATTGTAATGTCAGCGTGATTGAATATCAAATGCAAGAAGTTGTTTATCACCTGATACTGCAGCTTGCACACAATCCATATAGTAGTGTCTTACTTCAGAAGCAGCACTGTGCACCATTAACAGGAGAAAACGTCTTTTGTTTAGTTCGACATTCACTTGCTTCTCTGTTCAGCACTTTTTTAAAATTGATCCCTTGACTCCTCTGTGTCACAGGTTTCATCGGCCTTAGTTGACACCACCAGAGAGAAGAGAACATGGAAGCGAGAGTACGAAGCTCTGGAAATCCAAGGAAGCCAAGGAAGCTATGGAACACAAGCTGTACAAGACACTGATGTATCTCATTTTTGTTCATTGAGGATTGGTGTGCAGTGCCAATCCACTAGGAACTACGCTACCATGGGCTCTTTGATTTCTTCTGAGTTCATTTCAGTTGGTGCTAGGACTTACGGCAGCAGGCATGGGCTGCACAGAGCTCTGGAATTCTGACTGGCCTCTCGGTGCACACAGCTCCTGGTCCCAGTCTGCTGATTGTACCACCTAAACAGCCTTTATTTGTGCTTTAGGTGATGCACAAACAGAAGCAACACTGTCCTTTTTTGTAATCTGGAATCTATATACAATATAATTTTTTATTATTTATGGTAAGGATGGCACTGTGATCTTTGTACATACTATGAACAAAATGTGACAGTGGCATCAGTGCATTGTGTGTGTTAGGGCTTGCATGATGATTAATTTTTACTAGTCAACCAGTAATTCAGAAAAAGTAATTGACTAGTTATCTTTTTTAGTTTCAGGCTATTTTATTAGTGTGGTTAGATGCTAAAAAAAGAGAAGAATGTGTTAAACTGAACTTCAGTGAACAGCCATACACAGGCTATAAATTAAATTTCCAGCTTTTTAGGTTATACTTTTAGCAATGAAAATGAATAAAACAGCACAATACAGGAGTAAAATAATACATTTCTGTATCCAATTACAATATTTAAGGACCAACCTGAACTGCTGATTCTGAAACTGAGAGCATGCAGCACTGAAGCTCATGTCCATCACCAGAGCTCTCTGTCTACAGCAGCGTTCCAGGTTCACAGTGATGCACGTGTTGAACATTCAACATCGGTAACGTTCAAAGACGAGTCTGGACTGACTAAACTAACTGAGTGGGATATAGATTTTGCTTAAATTTTAATTAGATTTAAAGGATAACAGGGTGGGATTGTTCAGAAGGTGAAATGGGATGAAATAGTCCTGCACACAGCTCTACACCTAAACATAGAAGTGATATCAGTGTACACTTAAACATAGAAGTGATATCAGTGATATGTGGTTTTCTCTGACTAATTGACATACTCACAGTGTGACTAGTGAATGTATTAGTCAGCTACTCTATGCAGTCCCTAACGTGTGCATGCGTGTGTGTGTGTGTGAGAGAGAGAACAGGAGTGTGTATTTTTGTGCACATGCTGTAACCCTCTGCCTTACAAATGCTGACATAAATACTGGTGCCCACAATAAAACAAACAAAAAAAAAACTCAGTAGACAGAGAATGTTAGGTAATGACATTATATTTACCACTGCTGTTTGGCACACGTACATCTGTATGAATCTCAGGATTAGTACTCAAGGGTACCGTCTTCTCTCAATGTGCATTTTACTGTTATTCCTTTTATTTCATATTTGTGCAACACTGTCTGACAAGTGTGTTCATTTTTTTGTCCTTGCTGCCAAACGGCAACGTGGCACTTCTCCAGAGTTGAAATGAGCTTAAATGCAATACAGATCTTCAGTCTAAAGTGAACTGTTAAAATTGTTGTTACAAGCAAACTGGTAGTGAACCTAAAAATGACAAATTGATGCACACTTTTTTTTTTTGTACATTTATATGCTTTTTTTGGTCCAAGTTAATTTTATGACACTGTTTTCAAGGCTGTTAGTAGGCCTCTTTTGTACAGATATACACTGTAGATGCTGATAATTGTATAATTATGTCTTCCAAATGTTTAAAAGATGTTTTAATTGTAATTACGGTATTACTAAAAGACTGTGTATAAGGCACAAAGGTAAAAATATAAAAACAGTGTAAGTAGTGCAGAATGGTACTCAGAAAACTTTTATTATAGTAATTTTATATGGTGAAAGAAAAGACTGATGAACATTCGCTTCGTAAGTTGATTAAAACTCTTAATTTCAGATACATTTTGTGTCAAGTTGTGTTTTTTTAGTGGAAAAGGTTCACTTAAGTTGGTACATCTGATGAGTTTTTGTGCCATCTGCTGGACAAATTTCTTCTCAAACTTGTTCATTCAGTTAGACTTCTTAGTGGCAGCTTATCCACTAATCTTTATGAAGTTCTCCATACATTTTAAACTCCCATTAAATACTAAGTCTTTTGAGTGACCAATGATTTAAAAATGTGTCTCTGACAGATATAAGCTGACATTCTCTTCACCTTTCTAGATTTAAATCTAATAAAGTTTCACAAAAAATATAGCTTAAGTGTAGACAATGTGTCTATGATGCACAGAACAAGTTCTGTTGTTAGATATACTTCATAGAAAAAGAAAAAATTATCTCCCTTTTTCCAATGCCCAATTTTGGGGCTAATTTCAGAATGTTTCAGTGATTTATGAGATGTAGTTGGGCTGGAAAACCAAAAAAATTATATTATCTCAAACAAAGGTACATCTAAAACCACTCAAAATGAGCTGTATTGTATTCCGGATGTTGTCATCTGTCAACTGCTTATTATTGAGTTACTCTAAAAATTCACTAACTAGTAGCTTATACGCTCTTGACTTCATTTTGCTTGAGGCTGTGTCTTTATTAAAGTCCTCTTGCCCAGCCAGATTCTATGGGCCTGAGACGCTGCTGCTTCGACTGATATAAATGTGTTTCCTGGCTTTTGTTTAAATCAGTGGTTCTCAAAGTGGGATCTGGGAAGGAAATCCAGGGTGTCTGTGATTTTGTTTAATTTCGTTCCAATGGCAGAAATCACAATTCATCATTAGCAAAGTTGTAAATACATTGTTATAGTTATTAGCTTATCTGTCTTGTGGCTTGGATTAAATGGATTTAATCCAAAGCTTACTAAATGAAAAACGTAAGTAGCGCTATTGATGTTGCCAACTTGGACCTCAGTGGAAAGTTCAGGAATAAAAATTTCTAATAAATAGCCAGAAAATAAATGACTGTATACATATGAACAATGAGCCTAATATTTAAATAGTTCATTAAATATATCTGTACTGAGGGCACAGTGGATTTGATTTGATTCTAAATTTTATTATTATTATTTTTATTTATTTATTTATTTATTTATTTATTACAGCTAAAGGGGTCTCTGGCTGCAAAAACTTTAAGAAGCCCTGGTTTAAGCACACAGTGCATTTTTCCACCAACTCATGAATGTCTTGGCATTATTTTGAATCTGATGTTTGCTCTTGCTTTTGAAACGTTATGCACTACTCAGTCCGTTGAGGGAGCTCTAGCATAAGCTTGCTCACTCCAACTCGACATAAAACAGCCATTCTTTTGCAGTTTACCTTTACGTGGATGAAATCAGGTGCATACTTTTATCTTTGCACAAGTCTGAAACTCTTATTTCTCTCAGTTTAACCTGTTCTCTGAGCATATTCAAATGAATTCAGTTTTATTTGTGTAGCACTTTTAACAATAGTCATTGTCACAAAGAAATCTGGAGGTAGATTTAGATTCAAATCCTGACATGCAAGCCATAAGATGACAAGAAGAAGAGGTCTTGAGAGGAACCAGACTCTAAAGGGAGCTCATCCTCTTCTGAGTGACAGCAGATAGTGTGATTATAAATCATTACTCTTCCACAGTTGTGTAATATAAACACAAAGAGTACTACGTATGTTGAAAATATGTTCATTATGAGCATGAGTCTTTATGATTAAGTTTTTAGGTACAAGTGAACAGGTGAGTGAGTCTTGGGCATACATTGTTTTTGTTAATGGCAATCTTTAGGATATCCATGTTGCAGAGTGTATTAGTTGTGCCCATGCCTGGCTCCTCTCTCACCACTTTAAAGCTTTTGAAATTTTAATTAACAAGCTAGAGTCATTGTTCTTTACGCTCAAGCTCATTTGCAATTGATGAGATCTCATATCGATGTTAGCATGCACGCAACTGTAAAAAAGGAAAAACTGATTTTTAATTCTCTATATTTATTATATTCTCTCCCTAGCACACTTCCTCTCAGCCTCACTTATTTCTACTGCTGTGATTGTTTTTTTGTTTCTTTTTTTTCTTTTTTTGTCTCTTTTTATTTATTTTCTCTCTCTCTCTCTCTCTCTCTCTCTCTCAGTGTGTTTGTATCTCCTGAGCCTGATACTCCACCCATGTGAAGCAGCATGATGGCTGTTATGCAATGAGCTTGTTATGCATCTTGGCTCCCACAGGCCTAATTTATTTTCCCTGAAATTTGTGTTTGTTAAGGCTTCAGTTCCTAGCTTTGTCCCTTTTTGTTACATCCATTTAACAAAAAGGGAAATATTGATTGTTGTTTAGAAGTTTGTGTCAAATATGGGTGTAGCGGCCCTTCACATGACCAAATGTTGACATTTTCTACATTATATTTCCTGAACTGAAATTGGAGTCTTGTTTGCACATATCCCACTTATAAAGTCTGATTACTCCCAGAAGTGAAAAGGGAGAAAATCACATTTAAAGATTTAAAGATTAAACTTCAACTACTTATAGAAAAACAGCTTCGCTGTCATTTTTTAAAGAAGGATAACTTTATAATGGGAAATGATTTCTCATTTTGATTTTCCAGCTGAATTTTTTTTTGAAACCATAAACCATATAGCTGGTTTTGATTCACCTTCACAGTTTCAACTTTTCAGTATCTTTGTATTGTTCATTGTTCACGCAGGAGTGGAAGAAGGAGCCAAGGAAGAAGGAAACCAAATGTTATTCGCATTCTATTGGCAAAAACGCCAGTGCTGCTCTGAGAGGATCTTCATTATCGAGATAAGATGGTCTTATTAAACTTCATCTGCCACTAGATAAACGCCAATGCATTCTGAACCACTAGCCTTTTGGGGTGGCTTGGACTGTGCCATGTTTGGCTTTCCTGGGATTTTCACACACAACAGTCTCTAGAGTTTACACAGAATGGTGCGAAAAACCAAAATATCCAGTGAGTGGCAGTTCTTCAGGTAAAAAAATGTCTTGATGATGAGAGAGGTGGCAATACAAGAATGACCAGACTGTGTCAAGCTGACAAGAAGGGTTTGGTAACTCAAATAACCACTCTTTACAACCGTGGTGAGCAGAAAAGCATCTCAGAATGCAGAACACATCACACTTTGATGGGCTACAACAGCAGAAGACTACATCTTGTTCTATTCCTACCATCCAAGAACAGGACCGTATTTTTCCAATGTTTACTGTGTTCCTAATAATGTGGACGGTGAGAGTATATCAAATATACATTACAGTAGATGTTTCTCTTTCTATGAGAGGTTCTATGTGGTGATAAAGCACCTGGCCATGGGACTAACTGTGCTTGTGGGTGACAGACAGAGGGAGTAAACTGGGTGAGGTGAGATTTTTGTGTGGGTGAGATGTGTGGCTTGTGTGTTAGTGCCTCTCTCTGTAGAAAACTTATGCTGTACCATTCTGAACATTAATAATATGAATATACATTTTCAACTACAAGCTGTTTAATGGTTTGTGAAGTGAAGTGCTCTTAAAAAATGTACAATAGGGCTTCTTCTGATCAATAAGGGCTGTTCACGAACAAGAGTGTCCATCTACCCTGCAATTACATGTGTGTTGAGCACCAAACAAATCATTCATATTGTAATTGTAATTCAAATTATAGTCCATCTGGCTGTGTCACACCACCTGGTTGTGGATTAGTTTCCTGTAAAACCCAGCCCATTTGTGTTTTATTCCTTATGTCTTTATTTCCTTATTCCTTAATACATCATTATTTTGGATTAAGAAAGCACAGTTTAAAAACAATAAAATAAACAAAACTGAACAATAGCTATATACACAAGGAAAAGTTGGTTCTGTTGGTTCTAACGCAGAAGAAGCCTGAAATATTTCCTTAAAAAAATGACCTTTTGACCAACTAATTAGCATGGTGAGCGGATTTAACTAAAGAAAATCATTTGTTCACTAGTTGCGTATGATTGTTCAAGTTGCTACAGCTCTGAAAATACAAAATAAATATAAATATAAAATGCCATGGTGATAGACATTTGGACAACCTGAGCAGTGATTATCTTTTGTCATATATAGCCTGTAGTAAGAAGCTAGCAACTTAAGGTGTGTTAGCCTAACACTTTTTACTCTAGATATTAGCTAGCTAGCTAGTTACCCACTAACCTTTTCCATTTCAATTACATCGATAAGTAATGCTAATTTCTTCCCAGTGCTTTGGCTCCATTGCTCCTCTTTTGCTTTTTTATTTTCGCTTTTTTTTTTTCCACCGCAGATAGATATAAACACTTTATGATCGCTGTTTCTCTGTGATCTGATATTAGTTACGTTAGTTACCTAATTTAGTTATGTAAATTGCAGTTTCTATTATTTTCACGCCACAAGGTGTCCAGCCCTGTGACTCCCAGATACATAAACCTTTTAAAAATCATGTGGCCTCCTGGTGGTCAGTGAGCCCTAATGACCGCTTATAGCAAGAAACAGCCCTGCTTCTAACTGTTACATTAATGTTGTGGAACATCAGCGAGACAGTTTAGTTCCTGTTATCACTTCTCTGACAGGATGAGTAAAGTTACTATCGATCTAATCACTTAGAGAGAAGCACTCAGCACAAACGCTCAGGCTGGCAGAGGCCCACTTTCCTACCAGCCTGTGTGGGATGAGTGTAGAGAGACGGCAGGGTCACGGAACGGTCACATCCCTGAACACCACAATGTTTAACCCTGTCACTGTAGTTATCTAATAAAACTAAACTGTATTACCAATACCAAGTTTGAATAATGGCTAACAATCATAACATTTACACAAAATCTAACAACAAAGGACAATATACTGTATTATATGGACAAAATATAATATAACCTATAAACATGGGTAAGAAAAGTATTAGAGAAGCAGTGTTAGCTTCACAAATGACCTGTAATGAGCGGCTAAACAGGTGATGCGTGTTTTGGGGATGTGGACAATCGAAAGGTTGCTGTTATAGAGGAGATATGCAATAGGACAACATTCCCCTATTTTGTCATGAATGGACTACTTGCATTGAGTGATCTGATGAATTTACATTTTGAAATAGTGTTTCATCAGTACAGTGAGACAGCAATTTGTACAGGTTTCTCTATTATACCTGTATTAATATAAGGTATTTCTATGACATATTGACATATTGATATTTATCTAACTAGGAATTAAGAGGCTTAGCCCAAACATGTTCCACCATGACAATACCCCTGTGCACAAAGCGAGATCCTTGAAGACATGGTGTGTGAAGGTTGGAGTGGAAGAACTCGAGTGTCCTGCACAGAGCCCTGACCTCAACCCCACTGAACACCTTTGGGATGAACTGGAACGTCGACTGAACCCCAGACCTCCTCACCAACATCAGTTCCTGATCTCACTAATGCTCCTGTAGCTGAATGATCACAAATCCCCACAGCCACGCTCCAACATCTAGTGGAAAGCCTTCCCAGAAGAGTGGAGCTTATTATAACAGCAAAGGGAGGACTAAATCTGGAATAGGACGTTCATAAAGCATATACTATGTGCATGTGGTTGGTCAGGTGTCCACAAACCTTTTGGCTATATAGTATATAGTGTATAACAAAGCATACAGTTTGAAGCCTTTCTCCAGCAGAAGGGGCTTTGCAAGTATTCCTACATATCCGATGTACATCATTGGCATTAATCTTTGGGAGCCATTGCCATTGCGAGTTTTGTGAAAGAACCAGAAACGCAGGAACGGTATTAAGAAGTATATGGAAGTGTTTATGCATTACACCCATTGAGGCAAAGCAACAGATTCACCCAAACTGAATTTTAGTTTAGTTTTTTTTTCTTTAACTAACCTTGTATTAACAGAATACAACAATAGTCTTCTGTATGAATGTGTTTACGGTTGAATTTTGGGTTTTGCCATGCCCTTTAAGTATGAAAAAGTAGATGTAATAAATGGATATGGAGGGAACTGAGAATTTGACAGGATCTTCTGAGCACCTGTAACATGACAATGAAGCAATATGCATTCTTGATGAGAACAAATATTAAGGGATGGAGATGAGATTCTATAAAGCACTAGTGAAAAGCGGAGGTAGCAAATGGAGGACTTGTATAGAGGTACTGCAGCACTAATCATAGTCTATCTGAAAGGGCTTTTTATTTTGTCTTGGTCTAATCAGAAAGCAGATGGATTTCCATCTCCTTCTAAATTTCCATCTCCTGCTAAATGAAAAGAGGAGAGAATAAGTCTCACAGTGTGGTGTACACTTTGTTTTTTAATTGAACGTGTTTTTTTTTTTTTTTTTTTTTTTTTAAATCTCCATCTGCACATCAAATAATATTGGAAAGATGTTTCTTTGTGCCATTCCCCCCACTTCCTCACGTCTCTTCTCTCTCATTCTTTATCATCATATTACACAAAAGCGTCATGAGAAATTCAGGCCAAGTGACATTTTCTCTGTGATAGAAACAATGCTGTTAGTTCTGGACTAATTAGAGTCAATCAAGGTTCTCCTCAAGTGAAAGCAACTGCATGCATGAGAAAAGAACAAAAAGAAAAAAAAAAAAACAACAGAAATGAATATAATGACCAAACAGCTATGTAACATCTTTGTCAAAGCTGTTAATTTGCCATTGCCTTGGGAAAAAAAACAGCCATTTTTCCTTGACAGTGTTAAAAAGTGCAAGTGCATTCCCGTGAGAAGAAAACTTTTTGCTACAGAGTTCCAAAGCTCAGTTAATTACCCTCGCTACATAAGCCACGTCCCCCAAGGAAAGCTATACTATGAACATACTGGGTCTCTATATTTTCTGATCTGTTTGCTGTGCAACCAGCCAAACACTTATTGATCAACTGTGTCAACTTAATTTATTTCTCCAGGAATGCAGATAACTAGATACTTCAGTCTGGTCCCTAGAAAGAAGTGTTATAATTTCTTCATGCAATCTCCTCTCCCATGGAGAACCTGGAGGAAACTTTATTGGGAGCAGCATATAGTGTACTAATATTGGGTAGGACCCCTGCGTTACTCTCAGAACAGCCTCAATTCTTCATGGAAAGTGTTGGATATGTTCGTTTGAAATTCTGGTCCATGTTAACATGATTGCATCACATGACTTCAGATTTGTCAGCAACTCTTCGACATGTTCATGGAACCAGTTTGAGATGACTTGTGCTTTGTGACATGGTGCAGTATCATGCTGGAAGTAGCCATTGTAAGATATAAGGTATAAGATGTGCAGCCATAAAGGGATGCACATGGTCAGCAACAACACTCAGATAGACTGGGACATTCAAATGATGCCAAGAACATATTCCCCACACCATTACACCACCACCACCAACCTGAATCCTGACCCTACGAAATTCATCACACCAGGCAGCGTTTTTCCAATGTTCAACTGCCCGGTTTCAGTGAACCTGTGCTCACTGTTGTCTCAGATTCCTGTTCTTGGCTGACAGGAGCAGAACCTGTTCTGTCTTCTGCTGTTGTAAGTCATCCACCTCAAGGATTGATGTGTTGTGAGTTCTGAGATGCTTTTCTGCTCACCACATATAGCTGGATTATTTCTCTTATTCCTAAATCAGTAAAAGATACTTTATTAACTTTAAGATGACTTTATTTATACTTTATTGATACTGTATTAATAGATAGTTGGCACCCTGTCTCATCTTTTAGCCATGGTTTATGATAATATGCTGAAGACGGGGTTAGACAGCATTGAGACCCTGATTTAATAACAGGTAAGCATATTAGTAAAAATATATGGCTGATTATTTTTGACTTGTTAGATTATTCAGACTTAGGGCACTCAGAAAGAATTGTTATTATTATTATTATTATTATTAGTAGTAGTAGTAGTAGTAGTAGTAGTAGTATTCATTTAAATAGTTAATTAATTTTGATTAAATTTTATTTATTTATTTATTTATTTATTGTACAGCCTTCTGGTTTTGGTGATTTCTTTTTCTTCATATTATTAATATAATTCATATGAATTACTTACCAAGGATTTGATATGAAATGTGGAATAAGGCAGTGTTGCCAGATCTCTTCTGTTTTATTCATATTAGTTACAGAATTATTGTAATGAAATATCTCACATGATCAAAGCTTGAAACTATTTTCAATTTTTGCTAGGGAATTTAGGATCATTGGGCATTGACATTACCTTGTTTCCAAAAGACAAGGGTCAGTTATTAAAAGCAATACACTTAGTTAAGCAGTTTTCTCACGCTTCAGTTTTAAAAATGAATATGTCCAAATGTGAGCTAATGTCCCTTCATCATTATAATCATTATATTCCAGTCAAAAACACACTGTATCCTATATATAATCGCAGTACGACAGCATTTTAATTTATCTGGAGGAACAATAACAGTGAAGCATATATTTTTTGAATCTCTGGCTCTAAAGAGATTTATCTTTCTATGGTTGAGTTCTTTTAATTAAGGCAGAGGGACTTCTCTTTTCCTACTTGTTAAATGCTCTACTGTGAAAGAAATGAACACAATTTCTAATTGTAGAGCAGAAGGTGGATTGGAACCTCTTTACTTCACAGATACTGTTAATACTTCTACTAATACTAATGTTAATCCTTAATTAGTTGCCTTAAATGTGTCTCATGGATCCATATTTTATATCCACAAAGATTTAGATATAACTTTTGCCAAACAAGCTCCCAATATCCTTCTTTAACTCAGTGGACATGCCATCCCTTCTGGAGGCATGCTTATTATCATATTTTAAATCATATATACTTATACTGTTCAAAAGAAACTATGAGTGCACTTTGTCACATCACCAAAACCTTATGTAACTTTTAACAAAAAAATAGAGAGAGAGAGAGAGAGAGAGATGGTTCTAATCAAAGTATTATAATCTTTAAAAGGGACAGTAACATTGTATGCAGCCATAAATTACATCGCCAGATTTATTAAATCTAGAAATAATATCCTTCTGACACCATTGGGGGAAAATAAGGATTTATTTCAGTTAGAGATATTCCATAAAAGCGTCCTGTATGGTGAGAAATTGTGGGTAAGACATAACATCCAAGCAAGGAGAGCCTGCTGATGAAACTTAAGGAGTACTCCTTCCATCACTCAACAATATGCACATGATTTACTTCCTATTGAAATAAATCTCAGCCTTCCATAATGTATGACGTCTGTAACAAATGAGAGTTGAATTTAGAGTAAGGGTAGATGCTGCATCTCTTAATCTCACTATTTCCTAATGTGGCAGACGTGTTGTATATATAAAAAAAAATTGTTAGAGACAACAGCTAATGTGAAATCTAGGTTTCCTATTTCTATGGAAATGGACTGTTGGAAATTACAGTTTGTGTATTGCTAAAAATATTGGTAGGGACAGTTCAGTACACTACCATCATTACCCAAATCTACGCCCATGGTTGAGAGCATGAGGAACAAAAGGTCTGTACTGAACATTAAATTCCCACTGACTAAATAGGAAAATAAACATGAATGAATAAATGTATGAGTCATGGCTGTACTCTCTCTATCAAGAGGACTTCACTAATGGCGCCCTATACAGGGACCATGTTTTCCAAGATAACTTAGCCTTTTTCGTCCATGATGTTGAGTGGTTTCTCAGCAATACAAAGCTACACAAAGCCATTCTTTTTTCTGTTTTAATAGAATTTTCATGGCTAATTATTTAATTAGCAGTCAGTACTGCTTGTGTATCACTATATACACTACTATGTGTATTTGAGAACATTTCCTAGGTGGATCTGATGCACTTGTTTATATGCATGGTTTAATGATGATTTATGATTAATTAACAGGCTCGGAGATGAAAGGGATTGAGTGTATGGACACTTTCTAAATCTTTTATAAAGAGTTCCGGCTGCCAGAATTAAGAGGAATACTGTATTCATCTAGCAACACAGTTATCCAGGCTATAATATCAATAAAGTTAAGGATTTTCTAATTTAGAAGCAGCACAGGCAGGCTAAATTATCATAACCAGAGGCTGATGTTTCTCTTACTTTACAGAAACAGAAAATAACCTGAGACATGAGAGAGAAATCTCCAGGAGACCAAGGTTTTGAAGCCAATCTATATACAATCTATAACAATCTATAATATATTCTGAAAGAAATACAGTACATGTCAGGAAACTTATTGATTCTGAGCCTGACTGCTTTCCCTCAAACCCTTTAATCATTGAATATTTTATTCTAATTTTCTCTGTGGTTAGAATGGTAGGGAGTGAGTTGGTGACTGCGCTTCGTGTAAGTATTCACTGCACTCGGAAAAGCACTGAGGAGAGTAAGTCCTCTAAGCTTTAAATACACCGCAGATCAAAGATGCTGTACATCCAAATGTCAGATCTGTGACAGTGAGAGGAAGCACCCTATAGTCCATTCACGATCAAAGCGAAGATGAGAACAGGTAGCTGATGTCTTTCCACACATGAGGAAGTGAGTAATCCTGTACGCAACTACAGAGTTACAGTGGAATAAATATTCTCCCCAAACTTCACAGTAGGCTCCTATTTTAACTTTGCAGGACGGTGTGTACTCACTGCACTGAAAGCTACTGAACTACTTCAACTCATTTAATTACTTGCATGACTTGTATTTTGCTGTAATATAATTTGTTTTTTGCATGCTATACTCGTTACTGCAAATATAATGACCAAATTAAATTAAAGGATGGCTGATGTATCTTTTTTTTTATTTACTGTGGATTTAGTAAGTGATAACAGCATGAAGCAACAGTAAAGATGCCAAATGACTTTGGCAGAAACAATGTTTTGTTCACGCCAGTGAAAGCAATCATGTGGAAAATACAAACTCAGTGTGCTTTTTTTTTTTTTTTTTTTTTTTTAAACTTGACTATTTGCCTTTAATTAGATTTTTGCTACATCTCTAATTCTTTTAGAGATTGAACTGAACTGTTTCTACCATCATTTTCTCCAGCCCTTTGAACACATACTGTATACATACACACACAGCTTGAGAAATGGTATTTGTTCATGATTTTTATGCCAAAATGCAAGCCAGCATTGATGTTCTTCTGACTGATGGTTAATGATTTTCATAACCAAGAGCAAATGAAAAGTAGGAGCTCCATAGATGTGATAATGGGGTTGTACTTTAAAAATAAATACACAGGAATTATTCCACATCAGACATTTTGGGCATATTGAATCAGTGGTTTAATATCACTCATTAAACACTAATCTAAATTCACTCTTAAGATGCTAATCTAAATTGTTTAATAAATTTTCTGCTCACTTTTTTTTTTAAAAAAAACCTGCACAATGTATATTTTCTGACTGTATTAACATTTACTGTATATGTCAGTATACGGATATTCGCATGTTATAATTATTAAATTCAGTTCAACTCAATTTTATTTGTATTGCACTTTTAACAATGTCACAAAGCAGCTTTACAAAAATATATAAATTCAGGATGTAAATTTAAAATGTAGAAATTTATCCCTAATGAGCAAGGCAGAGGCGACGGTGGCAAGTAAAAACTCCCTGAGACGACATGAAGAAGAAAGCTGGAGAGGAACCAGACTCAAAAGGGAACCCATCCTTTTCTGAGTGACACCGAATAATGTGATTTTAAATCATTTCCCTTCTATAACTGTATACTATGTAGTCAAAAAGTGCTAATTGTGTAAACAGGAACTTGAGCTTATGAGCAACTTACTGAGTAATTATGTTACACCATGATGTTAGTATGCTTTAGTCAATAGAATATACTGTATATTGATTTTAGTTAAAAATTAAAAATATGGAAAATGTATACAATGATTTTGGGTTAATGTATGAATTAATGTATGCTAAATTTATATGATTTATAATAATTCAGATTAAAACTCTGCAACATATGGTGGCTGAGTGAATCCAGAGTCCTAATTAGGTAGCATTTTACCCAAGTCCTTATGTATACATGACTTTTTATGTTTTCTGTGGACAAAAATACTATATATATAAATTAGGACCCATTTTTCCAACCCACAACGCATGACCTATATGTATTTTCCTTTAAGCAACTTTCCTTTGAATAAATTGAATTTATTAAATTAAATTAATAATCATTCATAATTCATAATAATCGGGAGATTTCTTACTGAGCAAATAATAAAACACAATTAAAAGACTAAGCATTTCTTTTTATTTTTATGGCAAACAATGTATTTCAAAATAAATTGATGAGTGAATGAATGAATTAGTTACTAGCCGGGTGTGTTTAACCCTTCATTTACACTAGCAAGTGATATGCAACCGTTTATACACATTTTCATGACAGTGGCAAGCACCATATGAATTGAGATTTTCTGATCTGTGCAAATCAGGCATGATGCAGTAAAGCAGCAAATCTTCTTCTGAAGCCATTCCTTTGTTTACTTGGATTAATCTTCAACTGTCTAACAGAGGTCTGCAGGTTTTATGCCAAAACAGGTATTTGGAGCTATCCATGATTCCCTCTACCTTAGCTCCCCAGTCCTAGCTGAAGAGAAGCAGCCCCATAGCATCATGCTGCCACCACCATGTTTCACCGTGAGTATGGTGTCCTTTGAGTGATAAACTGTCTTGTTTTTGTGCCATATCTTTTAGAATTATGCCCAAATAGTTCTACCCTTGTCTTATCAGACTATAAGACACTTTGATAAGACCACTATAAGACAGGGTTTGGGGTGATTTAGGTGGGCTTAGAAGGGCTGCCGTCTAGCCACCCTACCCCATAACACAGACATGAAGACTATGAGGGATTGTTGTCACTAGCAGGGAGTGACCAGTACTTGCCAGATATTCTTGTAGCCCCTTTAATGTTGCTGTAGGTCTCTTGGCAGCCTTCCATGTCCTTTTGTCAAATTTGGTGGGATGTCTTGTTCTTGGTAATGTCTTGTTCTTGGTAATGTCGCTGTGGGGCCCCATTTTCTCCACTTGTTGATGATGGCCTTGATCATGTTCCATGGTACAGCTCATGTTTTGGAAATTCTTTTGTACCCCTCTCCTGATCGATACCTTTCAACAGCAATATCCTGCACATGCTTTAATCTCTTTGTAGGCCATGGCTTCAGCAAACAGATAAAACCAAAAGATGTCAAGAAAATCCTGCAGAAGCAGCTGATCTTTATTTGGGGTTAATCAGAATCATGTCATTAATGACAGGTGTATGATTATTACTTTTGATTTTTAGTGTGATTGGTTAATTCTTATGTAACCAGGTTACTGTAAATTTCTTCTTTTTCTTTTTTGTCCCTAAAACTTCTCTTGTTGTTTTTTTACTTTTTAATTTTGTTTATCACATTAAAGGGGGAAAAAGATCTGACATGATTAATCATGGTGTCATTGTTTACATCAAAAAAATCTACAATTGTAACAGGGGTATATAAACTTTTTATATCCACTCTAGATAGATAGATCGATTGATTTTTTCCCCCCAATTTCTGTGATGATCATGTTATGATCATATAACAACTTTATAAGAGAAATTGTGATTGTTGGATTCAGTTCCATCATTCGGAAAGCAGAACTGAAAATGGTGGGGATTACACAGGCACTGAAAATGTACTTGGATGTTCATAGAGTAAATTTGATATGTGAATCAGAAGTGACAAAAATCCATATAGGTACTGTTTAGAAAAATCAAATCTGTATCTGCATGAAAAGGAAACGGATGTTTGAAATTAACAAAACACACTAGCACTTGTTGTCCTTTATGTCTTAGGTCTGAAATCATCATCACACCAAGCTCCAGATTTGGAATTGAGGAAGACAGACTGCACCTTTACAGGTTCCAAAAGCTCCATGCTGACACCCAAGAAAAAGGGCATTCATTCTGTCCATCCGTGCATATTTGAGAGGAATAAATGAATTGACTGTCTGCTGTCTGGCTGTCTAGTCCACAGCAGGAGTGAACAGAGCCACCAAAATTGGGTCTGGGGTTAGATCAGTGTGATAGCGAAAAACAGACTCCAGTGAGCAAAAGCCCTTATGGCGCAGTTATTGTCTGTCTGTTTGTCTGGCTGTATGCCCCCACGGGTCTGTGATTTTTAACGGATATGACAGATTTGAGAAAGTCTGTCTGGTGTGTGTATGTGTTTCACAGAGGAGTCCGATCTCAAGCTGAGCAGTAGCACTGATGGATCAATCAGCACCCTCCAGTGTGTTATATGTTGTACCATCTGCCACTGATGTGTGTTCGCAAAAAGCTATTGTCTTAATGTCACAAATTTTCTGAACCACTGCCCTCCCTATGGTGGATAATAATAAAGGTGCCAAAAAGGTTCTTTTGGTTCCCTAAAAAGCCAATCCATTTCCTTTAAGAACCAGTCCATGATTCTTGAACTATTTCTTTAATGGTGAGACAATAGCTTGAATAATCCATCAATTTTCCATCACATGATAAATTTAATGGTGGGATTTTTTAGTTTTTAATTCTGTGTTCGTCTATGTAAAGAAATTTTTCTGACAATAATATTCTTCTA
>NC_069738.1:12022011-12114511 GCF_027358585.1 Pangasianodon hypophthalmus
TTATGCTGGATGCCCTTCCTGATGCAACCCTCCCCAATTTCATCCAGGCTTGGGACCGGCACTGGGAGTGCACTGTTGTGTGCGGTTCCCTGGCTGGGAATCAAAGCCGGGCCACTGTGGTGAGAGCGCCATGGCCTAACCTCTAGTCTTCCAGGGACCCTAAATAAACATATACAATAATCATTAAGCAGCATGCTGTCTGCACATCCTATCTCCATAGAGTTATTATTAACCCTAGTGGTCAAAAATAGGAACTTCATCAAGCACTAATAGAGGTCCATTGGGGTAGAAATCACATTGCCCACATTCATTTTTGTGTGGAGGAGGAGGAGGAGCAGACAGGACAGTTAAAGACAGGGTTGCCAAAATGGGCTTGTTTAAAAATACACAACAGCCGCCAAGATGTTTTATTGCAAATAATCTGAAATAAATCTAATACATTTAGAAAGGCAAAGTATAAGTAAGTCCATAGAGTGTGTCTATTGTGTACAGAATCAGTTTCTATTGTAAGATATATTGCAAAGATTGGAGGAGGGAATGGGGGGTTATGGAATGGGTAATGTCTGTACTGTCTCAATTTAATTGTTTTAAGTGTACGAGGCTATGTCGTTATTAGTTTTGTCCTACCCCACCAAAATCTATGGTCACAAACAGCTGCTGGAAATTAGTGAAAGAACTACCCATTGATACTTTACCTTTAATCTAAAGAAAAATAAGCCTTTCCCTCTCCTGAGTCGTGCCTAAGAACACCCTTATCCATGTTAAAATCACTGTAACGCATGTCCTCTCATGGCTTACTGCATTATTTCAGGAGTCCTTTTATCCCTGTGTATAAAAACATGCTTTCAAATGCACTTCCCTGTGCATTACTTATTTTAAACCTGCTAGCTGCCACTTTAAAGAAATAAAAACACAGCCTAGGGATGCATAATATAAAATACAAATGGTGTTTGTGTGTAATATTAATCTCCCAATGTGAAATTGGAACAGGTTGTGCAATAAGGGAAATAAGATGAATATAAGATATACAGACAATCCTGTGTATAAATAGACACTGAAACAGAACAGATTCAAGAAATAAAGAAATTCTTTAAATTAATATTCTTACCAACAGAGTTGAGTTGTTGAGCTGGACGAAGTCGAGCAATGTTGACAATACTGGCAAAATATGGCAAATAGTTGAGAAGACTCTGGGCCATGCTGTTAGAAAGGGTCTTGATGATGAAACTTCCTGTTTGTCATGTGACCATGTGTTTTTACTCTTCCTTTAGCCAG
The DNA here is from genome assembly GCF_027358585.1 of Pangasianodon hypophthalmus. NCBI lineage: Eukaryota > Metazoa > Chordata > Actinopteri > Siluriformes > Pangasiidae > Pangasianodon > Pangasianodon hypophthalmus. The sequence goes on from NC_069738.1 coordinate 12,023,287, forward strand.
GTTAATGGCTTTCAGTAACTGGGTTGCATTTACGTAAATTGTGGGACGTGGCTTAAATGTATCATTATTTTTACTTAAAATAAGTTAACAACGCAAATGAATGTTTTCATCCTTAAACTTAATGCTTTATTTGTATTATTATATTTGGCATGCAAATGATCGTCAACAATGTGCGATAAGAGAAAACAGCCTGTTTGAGGGATACACTGAGGTTGTTGGCATTTTTTTTATTTAAACCACCTTTTTTGTAATTTTATTTGGAGATTCATTTTGTAATTTTAAAGGACAATTGCTGTTTATAAAGCTATTATTATTTTTTTATATTCTGTGGAATACACCCTGGATGGGACACCAGTCCATCACACACATGCACATTCACAATTTATTTAGCCAATCGACCTACTGGCAAATTCTTTGGAGGAAGGAGGAAACCAGGGAACCCAGAAGAAACCTACAGAGATGATTGGGGAGCGTGTGTAGAAACACAACACAGACAGAACCCGAATTCAGGATTGAGAGACGCCGGATCTGCACCTCTTGTTGTTGATGTTTATGGTGGTGGTGGTGGTTGCTTCATCTGACAAGTGGTACTCTTTTCTGGTTGCATGTTGTAGTACTGGGGGTCATGGTGGCTTAGTGGTTAGCCTGTTTGCCTCGCACCTCTGGGGCTGAGGGCTCGATTCACGCCCCTGCACTGTGTGCCTGGAGGTTGCATGTTTTTCAGCAGCTTCCTCCCCCAGTCCAAAGACATGCGTTGTAGGCTGCCTGGCATTTCCAAATTGTCTGTAGTGTGTGAATGGGTGTGTGATAGTGCCCCCCGCCTTGTGCCCTGGGATAGACTCCAGACTCCCTGCGACCCTGTACAGGATAAGGGGTACAGAAAATAGTTGGATGTGGTGGTAGTGTTGGTGGTAGTGTTGGTGGTAGTGTTGGTAGTGGTGTTGTATGGTGTTGGTGGTGGTGCCTCATGTTACACCCCGAAACACTAGATGGCAATGCGCCCTTTTACTGCGCCATAATAATAAAAATAAAGACACGTCATGTCTGTGAGCGCATGAATACGACTGCGCATGCGCCGCCCAGCCTTCACAAACTCGCCGACCAGGGAACTGAAAGAAGGAAGGTACAGTAGCTTACTGATTTAATCTGCAAAGCTTTATATCCATGCCAAATCTAATGCAAAGTTATACCTAGTATATGTTTCTGAGCACGGTTTTGTATAATGTTTAAGATTTGTTACAGTAATAGGAGAGAAAATTGCCCCTGAATTGGTGCTATGCAGAGATTAGCAAAGACCTGAAGTACACGTAAGCACATAGCATAGCTTAGCTTAGCATAGCACTAGTCATGATCTGTTCAGCTTTCATATTTTATCCCCTTTTATCTTTTTTCATGTCATGGTTGCATATTATTCAATGTATTACAAATAGAGTTACATTTTCTGGTCTTTATAGGCGTGTTATTGATTAGCTGTGTCTTATTTCAGGCTTTTTATTGTGCAGGTTCTGTGTCTGTAAAGTTAGCATGCTGTACAAGGCAACACTGAAAATCATAAACATTATATATCTATAAAAATCTCACTTGTATTTTAAATACATTTTAGCCCTATATCGTTCTAACTTGCTAGTTTAAAAGATACTGACATGTATCCATTCGAACCAGGAGTAAAACCCAGCGTGGCATGATGTTATAGAAAACTAATCAACAACCTGGTGGTGTAATTAAACGGAATTACCGTAATTACTAGAAAAGAGCCTGGACTTTCTCGGAGTTATACGTTTCTATGAATCTGTGTGAGGAGATGATGATGATGTCAAATGCAAAATATATAATTACAGAATTAAATCACAGTTTTATGCTGTTGCTAAATATCGAAGAACACAAAAAGTGCATCAAGTAACAATAACATGTTTAATGTTAACATGTTTAATAATAACTCGGGTAATGTTGGTAATGTGTTGTTAGAAACCTAAACAAAAAAAAAAACATTATACATTAGGATTAAAGTATAATTATTACACAGAAATATTACGAGATAACTACTTAACTACGTTTTACAGCTGAAGCCGCTGCCATTTTGAGTGTTTCCACATGACGTTGCAGCGGTCATGTGGTACAACTCGGAGCTCTCGGAAAATTCCTAGTTTACAAGTCGTAATTATGAGCTCTACGAGGACATGAACGCTTTTTACAAGTCGGAATCTGGTAATTACGGTAATGACACAACGTGTACATGTATAGTTACATTTAATGTCTGCGAAACTAGTTCCTGTTATCACTTACGTTTCGCAGCTCTAACCAGTCGTTCCGTCTCAATCCTCGCTTTTTTTTCTTCCTCTCTTGAAGTTAGGAAAACAAATAATCTTGTCTTATCATGTTACAGAGAAATCTAAGCGAGCACAAAGTCCCCTGTCCTGAAGACTTCCCAGTGGTGGGAAACTTAGTGTTTCAAAGCTCTGACACTGGAGACTCCTTCCATAAATGTTAAATGTTAAATAAACATCATCTTACAGAAAGCTTCACCATATCGAGTTGTACACGTTTTTATCCTGTATATTATTGTTTATGTGGACCATACATGTCCCTGTGCTGCTGCTACAGAAACAGTAACGTATCAGAACGAGCGCTTTAATACAACATTGTGATTTGATTACAGTTTAAACTGCTGTCGGACAAAATGAATCAACATATATACATATAAATATAAAAATATAAAAATATATATGTGTATATATATGTATAATAGTGATGAAGTACAGCTTCTTGCACGTCATGCTATTAGACTTGTACTATGAATTTTGCAGATTAATAAAATTAATGTAATGTAGTTCTGTTTTATGGTTTTCTAACTGTATGCTAGTTATGTTGGTGTGTGTGTGTGTGTGTGTGTGTGTGTGTGTGTGCATGCAAACTGCTTTTGAGAATATTAAAAAATTCTTTTAAAAAATATTAAAGATTTTATTCAGTGAGTGCAAACAATTTGCTCTGCGCATCTTAAATCTTTAAAGACTTTTTTTTTTTAATTAATCCAGATCATTATGAATTTATATTATAGATTATAGATACATCAGGTGTTCTTGAACTTTTTTTAGAGCCAGAGACCTTTTAACTGTAGTAATAATAATAATAATAATTAATAATAAATAATTCCAAGGGCCTCCTTAGCATAAATTAATTTTCTGCACATGATCCAACTCTTCAGATATAAATCACATTATTTAAATCCGTACAATGATTTTTTTTTTTCTGTTTATTGGAGCCATAAAGATTTTTTTATTCATGAACTGTCCACCCAAAGAACACGTTAAGGTGACGTTATTTATAGACCTACTTGTTTCTTGGATTAATTGATGTTTGGATTCAATTCAGGTGAAGAGTAGGGCAGGTTACTAAGTATAAAAACTCAGTCATAAATATAGTAACATTAATAACGTGACAGTATAGAGAATTGAAAAGCAATAAATCATGGTTGTCTGGCTGTGATCCTCCTTCTCAGACCCCACTTTGAGAACCTTGAGCGTTAGTTTATAGGTCTTTCACCATAAAATGTCTAAAGTTTGAACTATGTTTAAGATGTGTGTGTGTGTGTGTGTGTGTTTCTGTCGTACCCCACAGATGAGGGTGCTGTGTGTGTTTGCTGTGCTTGCCTCGCTGGCTCTGGCGGCGATGGGGGAGGAAGGAGCTCGCCTGCTCGCCTCCAAGTCCCTGCTAAACCGGTACGCCGTGGAGGGTCGAGATCTCACGCTGCAGTACAACATCTACAACGTGGGCACCAGGTACGACTCGAGCCAGTTCGCTGCTATCCTTAACCTTTACGCGTTAACCTTTACACTGACCATAACACTCCGTAAACCGATTTGTTCATTCATTACACTTTAGGTACGTCTCAAGTCAATGTGACACCGTCTCTCTCTCTCTCTCTCTCTCTCTCTCTCTCTCTCTCTCTCTTTCTCTTTCTTTCACACACACACCATTATATTGATTTTTACACTTTGCATACAGTGTCCCTTCCATTTGTTTTGTTTTTTAAATATACTCTCACCGTCCACTTCATTAGGAACATCTGTACACTTGAACATCCATCCAGTTATCTTTCAATCAGCCAATCATGTGGCAGCAGCACAATGCGTAATATCATGCAGATACAGGTCAAGAGCTTCAGGCAATGTTCACATCAAACATCAGAACCATTCTGTATAAACTCGAGAGACTGTTGTGTGTGAAATTTCCAGGTGATCAGCAGTTTCGGAAATACTCTGTTACCAACATCCATGCCACGGTTAAAGTCACAGACATCACACTTTTTCTTCATTCTGATGTTTGATGTGAACATTAACTGAAGCTCTTGACCTGGATCTACATGATTTTTCACTTTGTGCTGCTGCCACACGATTGACTGATTAGATTAATCGCCTGAATGTACAGGTGTTCCTAATAAACTGGATGGTTCGTGTACATTAGGTTGTGGACACATTCCAGCAAAACAATTTCTTGTCAGACTTTTTTTTTTATTATTGTTATTTTTTAAATATTCAGTATGTGCTAATTCTAAGGTCAGTGTGAATAGTGCATCATTTTCTAACCAAAAAAATATACCAGTTATCTTAAGAACACGTTTCTCATTTCTAAGACGTCCGTTATACTCCATATTCTCTGTGTTTCTAGTGCTGCACTGGAAGTGGAGCTCTCCGACGACTCGTTCCCTCCCGAGGATTTTGGCATCGTCTCCGGGATGCTTAATGTGAAGTGGGATCGCATCGCTCCGTATCCTTTTTTACCACAAGTTTAAAGGATTATCAGCTTTAGTCGTGCTCTTGTTGTAGGCATGAGATCATACGCTAAAGCCATGATACAAGACATCTCCTGATACAGGCTTCACAAGACAATATTGACACAAAAAAATTATTAAATTTTAATGCATTTATTTTGTAGTGATAATAAATTGAACCATTGCAATTGTAAGAAATGTAGATCAGGATTTTTGAGGTGTAATTTTCCCCATTATTAACGTTATTTTAATAAATTTCAGTGTTATAAAAGTATTTCATGGCGATATTATTAATATGGGAAGATTGTTTGGCGGTAGATTGTGCCTTAGGCTACGTCCACATTTTGGCCTTCCGTCCACACAGAGACAATGTTTTTATCCAGCGAAAGAGGTGCTTTTCGAAAATGCTTTCCCAATAATTTGAAAATGCTGTTTTCGCGTTGTAGTGTGGACTGAGAAAACAGAGATCTTCAAAAACAATGACGTATTTTTAGTTGTCATGCAGTCATGTGACCCATTCAACTCAAAACAAACAAGATAGTGGACGATGTTGTGCTGCAGTTGTTGTGCCTGCTATCCAGTTTGATAGCGTTGTTAACGATGAATGTCACTTTGTACAACCTACAGATTGCATTTTTTCAAAGGAGACAGAATGGAATTTTCAAATAGGAGACAGAAAGTAAATAACCGCCTGATGGAAATGACGCAGGCCAAAGCTTCTCATGTTTTTACGCATGTGCATTACGCGTTTTCGCATTTTCAGACGTTTCAGTGTGAGCGAGCAATATTTGGAAAACATTTGAAACCACCAGTGTAGACAGAGAGCGTTTTACGATGCAGTTTTCAGCTCTATCTGGATTAATGTGGACATAGCCTTAAATGATTTAAATAAATTTGTGTCATCACCGCTCCTACTGCTCTCTAACATCCAGCTGAAATGAACAAGTGCCTCACGTTTACCACTTTAATTACACAGATGAGAAAAACAATCATGCTTTTATTTTGTATTTCCTTGTCCCGCCAAAATTAATATAAAATAAATTGATTCCTGGTTACGCCACTGCCAGCACAGCACACGACATGGATCTGCTGTGAATTCTGGATAGTGTGAAAATGTTGAGCAGTAGCGTAATACAGGACATTTCAGTATATTATTTTTTATTTATTTTTTTTCTTCATGAGGGCCAAATGAAACAAGGCTGCGGGCCTTGTGTTTGACATGTGCCATAATGCTTCCTTCTGATGACCTTAAATAAACGTGCTTCAAGCCAGTGAAGTTCCCACTCACAAGCTTCGTGCTGTGTATGCACGTGTGTAAGAGGAGATAGAGCTCATTATGGATATTAAACGGAAATATAGTGAAGCACAATACGAGCAGCAAATTCAGATCGCGATATTCAAGATAACATCTCTCTCATGCCTATCATGTTGTCTTTTTAGAGTTCACTAAAAAAGTAATTAGTTGTGCAGGTGTTTTTTTTTTTTATTATTATTAATTTAGTACTTTAATACAAAGCACTTAAAGAATTTAACTCATTTTCTAACACTATAATCTGTATTTAGTCCACCGGTCATGTTCCCTGACTCGTTCTCTCTCTCAGTGCCAGTAATGTGTCTCATACAGTAGTTCTGCGCCCACTGAAGGCAGGCTACTTCAACTTCACCTCCGCCACCGTCAGCTACTTGGCGCAAGAAGGAGGGCAGGTCGTGGTGAGTGCTTCCTTCTAGCAACTATTCGTGTGGCTTTTTTTGCATTTTAGGCGGAAAATGTGATCAGGGTTCTTGAAAACAGGATATGCTGTAACCGGTTGGGGTTTACCACAGAATATTTTTAGCAGAACAACATCATGAAAGTGTGTAGTGTGTATAAAGCTACTAACATTCCCCTATTCATAAAGATTATGGACAAAACCTGTGACTGCTTTCATTCTGAATAGTTCATACCAGCACGTAAATGTATTCCTGACTTGTATAGGCTTTGCTTATGAGATATGTAGAAATGAATATTATATAAACGCTATATTTATACAATAATCGGGATTTAATGTCTTGTTAGGTTGGCTACACCAGCGCTCCTGGTCAGGGAGGCATTCTGGCCCAGAGGGAGTTTGACAGACGCTTTTCTCCACATTATGTAAGTGTTTAATTGTATCTCAATCCTCAGAAGAGGTTACCTCGGTGTCCCAGACAGTCCTCATGCTTGAGACCAATTCCAACAAACATTCAGTCCCCATAATTGACCTTCAAGCCATAAAAATTGTCAGGTTAATTAGTCAATTTGGATATGAGTGGATGGAGCGAGTAACACAATTCAAAGCCTTTTGTGTGTAAATTTTAAAGTAGAGATTTCATGGAGAAAATTGAGAAAATCCATTCAATAATTTCTGCAGCTTAAAATGGACTTGGCCTCAGTGTTGATGCTTCTAATGATATCTTTGCCTTGGCATTTTAGTTCACTGTGTGTGTGTGTGTGTGTGTGTTTGTGTGTGTGTGTGTGTGTGTGTGTGTGTGTTTTTTTTCGTAGCTGGACTGGGCTGCTTTTGGTGTGATGACTCTGCCCTCCATCGGCATCCCGCTGCTCCTCTGGTACTCCAGCAAGAGGAAATACGACTCTCCCAAGACCAAGAAGAATTAATGGACAAGTGTAGGGTTAAGGCATTAAAAAGGGGTCAAGGATGGGGTAGGAATGTTTTTCGAAAGGTTTTCAATAATTTTATTACCCATATTGGGGGTAACATGACCAAGGATACGAGTTTGGACAGGTCTAATGGGATGGGCGTATTTCTTTTTCTTTTCCACCCATGCAGAAGCATGACTGAAGTCGTCTTTCCCTCGTCATAACTTAGCGATTACCATCCCAGGCTGTGAGGAACTTTTTTGTAATTAAGTGTTAAGACAAATTGGGTCATTACTGTCTTTATGGCTGCTCAGAGATCTAGAGTGAAAATAAATAAAAGTGGGTTTTTACAAAAAAATAAACCTGAGATTTGTTGTTTTTTCTTTTAGTGACCTTAATTACATAACTTTAAATTATTACTCATTGGCATAACCGATATGTGAGATGACTGAAGTTGAGTTCCACTGCCTTATAATCACCCGTGATTCCTTATTTATTGATTAGTGTGGTCCAAATGACCAAACGTAGGACTGTCTGTTAGGATCACAAGCTCATTTTGTCGTTAAAAAAAAAAAATGTAACAAACTAGTTGTAGATGTAGATCTTATACCCCAAAACAACTCAATGTTTATATAAAATGCTTTATTAATGAATTTATATATAAATTTGATTCCAACTGACATTTATTCCACAGTAGATATAAATTCTCTTTATATACAGTTCTTTTTCAAAGAAAGTGGTGAATAAGATTCTGTCAATCTACAAGGTTAAAGTTCATACTGAATATTTATACAGCCAAACATACGATCCAACATTAAATACACCCGTGTCAAAAAACAAAAAAAAAAAAAAAAAAAGAACACTGAAGTGGTACTTGTGCAGGATAAGGTTAAGCATTGCTATGTACAGCACCATATACATCAAGTGGAATGACTGCTGTTTGCTTTTGGTTTCAGTAGTTACCGTTTTCTGTGAGTAGCTATCTCATTCAGTGTAAAACAGATGTATTTGCTAGTAGAAAGGGTTAGACGTCAAAGGGAGATGACCTGGAGTCAGCGTTGTGGAGGCGGCAATGGAGGTCTGGATTTGTTCAGTCTTTCTGGAATCTGCTCATATATGGAGAACTCAGAGTTTTCTGCCAGCGGCTGCTCAGATTGGTAAGGGGGCGAATTCCTCACCGCTGAAACACCAAAATTCTGTGGGGGGAAAATAGTTGGTGAGAATTCAGTAGAATTGGTGGTCAGTTTTCTGGACTCTGGACACCAATCTGATTATTATTGTAAGTATGAGATGAGAGTCATACCTGAGTACTACTCTCAGGTCGTACTGGAGCATGTGCAGGTCTAGAGGCAAATCTTGGGGGCAGTCTAGGTCTTGTGGAGGACGGGGTAGAGCTAAATGTTGTGTCCGCCCGGAGTGGCGGAGAAGCTGATATGGGGTCATCTCTGGTCCCTTTAATGTTGATCTCTGAGTAGACATGATTGGTATGGAGATCTGCTGGACACATCACAAACACATGAGGTCTCAGATGTGAAATCATCTAGTACTAATATGTCTAGAGATATGACACAATCTTAAATTTTAGTTAAGGATTATAACTAGTCCACCTGGGCATGCAATTATTAGACTGACTTGAATGCTTGAAAACCTTGACAAAGAAAACAATCATAACTTTAGGTTAATTACACTAAATCTTTAATAATAAATACTAGTTACAGAACCCTTTATAATGAGAACTCGCATTACAATGATACCACAGCACTGCTGAAGCCTCGAGTCTGATCGGTCGGAAGGTATTGTTAATTTTCTATAACAGCACGGTACTGAGAATAGTGCCGGCTGCATTTCAAATCACAGGTTTATATTAATGCACTCGTTCTATTACATTACTGTTTCTATAGTAACAGTTCGTTCACTCGTTTACAGGAACTTATATGGTGGACACTCCACACTAATAATAAACAGGTAAAGAAAATGTGTAATCATTTCCATGGCAAAGTTTTGGAGTCTTCGGTGTCTAGCTTATTATTTATATAATGGGAAATTTTTCAGGATGGAGGACTGAGAGAATGACTATAGCTGCTATGAAGTAAGTGATAAAAAGGAACTTGTCTTCCAGATGTTCCACAACATAAAATATAAACAGATAAAACAGATGACGTCTCATTCATTAATATGTAAAAGAAAAAAAATGCAATTGCTGGTCAGTTTGTTGTTGAGGAATAAAACACTTTGGGCTGATCCCTGTGGTTAATTATTTTCCTAAAGCAGCATTATGACACTATAATTACATATAGAATTTTTGCACTTTATGTAGTGCACTTGCACTAGTTAACGTCACCTTTATGCAACTTTATGATACTTAACTACCTTTAACATGCTTAGCTAGTTTTTAAACTAGCTACCTAAATCAGAAGGGCTGAGGTGCATTGTTTTAGGCCACACGCACTCATCAATGTACTGCCAAATAATTTGAAATTAAGCAGAATTTAGAAATTTTTGAAACTTTGATGTAGTCCTATAGATGTTCAAATGGACAGGCCAGTCTATCGTAAAAGCAAGTATTATCACCTGTTCCATTTCTTTATAAATTCAAAATTCTCCTCACCTGCATCCCTTGCATTTTCTCTGTGCCTCCCAACTGCGTAGAAATCAATCTGATCATCACCAGCACGTGTGTGCAGAGCCTCCTCGTAAGTATGCATAGGCTCCAGTTCCCAGTATTTCTGTTCTGCTACGGCTGCAACATTGGGGAAAGACTGAGAATCGGTGGCTGCTGATGCACCCCATACGCTGGCATCGGTGTCGTCGATGGAGGAAAGTCGTGCTGGCCGAAGGGGTTTGTTGACGCGCGCGTAGGGGGCATCCACAGGGTGGGCCACGTCTCCTCCTACACACATGTCTGTGTTGTCAAACACAGGCTCTAGTGTGTTGTCCTGGAAAGAGGAAATAGGTTTTGCATTCTGACTGTCCAAGCCAGCAAGTAGAAGAAATTTTTAATGTCAGTGATTTAAAAAAAAATAAAATAATAACATGACCATAGTCTTATTATGATCTTAATTTTTGTAATAATTCTGTGTAATCAGTAGCAGCTGGTATAAATGGGGTAGCAGGGCCTCACCTTCTTTCAAAGATAAAATCAATATCAGTAATTTTTGGCATTCACATCAGATTATTTGCTCTTAATACTCTTATTAAGTACTACATTGATATTTGTGTGTTGTAACATGATACCTCTGTTTTCGTTCCTCTGTCTGTATTTTCTTGGACAAGCGGCAGCAAGTCAGATCCAGTCATGCACTCGGATAGAGAGTGAGACTTCCTCAGTGCTTTCCTCACCACAGCGTACTGTGCTGACTCCGGGGCAGCATGGACATCATGTCCTGTGGAGTCTGTGGGAGGGCATTCTCTGCTACTTGGTGGAGTGGCTACTCTTTCTTCACCTCTTTCTTCGTTTCTCCCTTCCAGCTTTGCTCCATCCTCAGAGATGCCATTAGGCTAGAAGAGGTAGTAAAGGAAGTTAAGCTGGGTATATTTTTAGTTTGCATCAAATCATTTTTTTTATTACCTAGTCATACAATATGACACAAGCTCTCTATATACAAAACTATGTAAAGAACAAATGCGAAATTGTACAAGTACTATAAATAGACAGGGCAGTATACTAGCTGGGCAGAACCTCGGTAACGTCTTATTCAGGGTTCAGCTTCCATCAATTCAAGTGCACTGTGCATGTGACATTTTATAGAAGTGCCAACATTGAAATCATTTCAGGCAGAGAAAAAAAAAACACAATTTTACCACAAAAACCTTAGCGTATATCTGTGGACACTCATTTTTAGTAAACGCATATCCTGATCAGGGTTGCGGTGGAGCCAGAGGGAAGTGAGAGGAAACCAGAGAACCTGGAGGAAACCTACGTGGACACTGGAAGAACATGAGAAACTCCACACTGACAGTAAGCCAAGTCTGGATTGAGTCTCGGACCCTGAGGGGGCAATGCAACCCACTGCACCACTGTGGCAAATTCTTCTCCAGCTGTGCGCCAAACTACAGTACGAAAACAGCAAAGTAATGGTCCAGTGTGACTGCTACTTAATAATAAACAGCCCCTCCATTTTTTTATTGACCAAAGAGACCACAGCCCTGTCTTCTTGATTTGTTAATTCTCAGGTCAAAGTTCACTTAGATAAAGTGAAAAGTAACTGCTACCAGATACAGATGCGCCTTTCACGTCCGGCGTCCTTTCTTCTTTAGTGAATTGGCTGAACACCAGAAACCCCTAGATACTGTGTTCTGAATCCTCTACTGTACACTTTGCTCGCTCACGACCATGTCGCCAAACATGAAATCAACCACATCGCTAAGTTTACTGACAACACCACTGTTGAGAGGCTCATCACCAACAACAAACAGACGATTTACAGAAAGGAAGTGAGAGAGCTTGAGGTCTGGTGCAAGGACACCACCCTCACTCTGAATTTTTTCAGACTTCAGAAGGACTCGAGTATCTCATACCCCTCTACATGTTGGTGGTGTGGCCGTAGAAACAGACAACAATGGTCTTTTCATGGTCCCTCAACACCTTGTCATTAGTGAAGAAGGCACAAACCTCTACTTCCTAAGAAGACTGAAGAGGGCTGTCGTGTGCAAGCACCCATCCTTGACTACTTCTACAGGTGGGTTTTAGAGAGCATACTGACCTGTAGGATCACTGTCTAGTATGGAAACTTCTCCATCTCAGACAGAAAAGCAATGCAGTGGGTGGTAAAGACTGGCCAGTCTATTACTGGGTCACATTTTCCTGTCATTGTGGACATCTACCCCGAGTAGTGTATAATAAATGCTTGCAGCATCAGGAAGGATCCCTCTCACAGGTAGCCAAACAGATCTGCCTGAAGGCCACTTTACATGTTCTACTGGAATCACAATAAAGCCTACTTGACTGGAGTTTTTCTCCAGATAAATTTTATTCACGGTTATTCTGAGAAAGCATAGTATTTGGGCACCTCCTATATCGCCATAGCAAGGGGTCAGTCATTATAAATGCGACAGCTAAACCATAGATATTGGCACATCTGTATTTGTAATTGCTTATTCTTTTCAGATCAGCTATATGACCCAAGCAGGTTTTTTTAAATACACTCTTTAGAAAAAGGTTGCATTTGGACAGTGGCAGCTCCTCCATTGAGGTGGATGGGGTGCAGAGCCCCACCATTTACATCAGCTGTTCTACGTATGTTAATCTTACTTAAATAAGTACTCATATACAACTCCACACATTTTAAATAACCTCTTTTTAGTGCAATGATTTTAAAAATTCTGCTATTTTACAGATATGTATAAGCCTATTGATTGCTCACCTTTTGAAATTTTGCACTATTGCGGGGCAGCGTGAGCACTGCCCCACTTAACATTCATTGAGTTATTACTGCACCTAGTGGTCAAAATGGGAACTACAACAAGCACTAATAGATTCCCACTGGAGTAGGAATCATATTCCCTCATGCTGGAGCAAGGAGCAGCAGACAGAACAGTTAATGGGGTTGCCAGATTGGGCTTGTTGAAAAATGCTACAGTCTTCATTCTTCACTGTGTCCCTTTGGGGAAATTCTTAAAAAAATTCTTTTGTAGAACCCTACAACAGTGTTTTCCATTCAGAGACAGTTCTAAGTGGAACACCCTTAGGAAGATTAGAACCCTTGACGAACAATTTTTCTAAGATTGTAGAGTTAACGTTAATGTTTTCTTGATGGCTGGTACTCACAGGTGTGAGTGTAAACATGAGATGAAGGTCAGTGGATAGCACTGTTTTGTTTTGTTTCTTTAATTTGTAGTGAAAAACATATTTTTAACAGTTTTATTCATCTAATTATTTTCAGGTATATTTTTTAAATCATTCAGAAAAAAGAATGATTTTTCCTATTCATTACCACCATTAAGCCATGCCAAATGTTACCATTGTGTTACCATCGTAATACTTGAAAAGTATGTTCATCTATGGCGGTGGTGTCTAATCTTATCTGCAAAGCGCCGGGGTGGTTTTCAGGTTTTCATTGCAATCAAGCAGATTCCACACCTGATTCCACCTGTTTCATTAGTTGCACTTGGCTTTCAACAGACAATCAGGTGTGGCTTCTGCTTGATCGGAATGAAAACCTGCACCCACAACGGCCCTTTCTGGATAAGATTGGTCTCTTTGTTCTATGTTCCTTGGCAAAAACTGGCAACTGGGGCGCTATTTGTGAAGGGTGCTTGGACCCCGCTGCTTGCTGCTTGCTGATTGTGGCTATATTTTATCTAGTTGTTCTCAAATCATTGAAGTTTTTTTTTAATCATTCTAAAAAAAGAATGATTTTTCATGATTATTATTGATATTAAGCCATATCAAGCACATAAAGATATTAACATCATTCATAATATTCCACTTTTAGGCAAAAAAAAGAAAGAAATGGGTCATTTTGGCATGAAGAGGTATAAAGGTTAAGTAAATGCAAGTGGAGGATAGAGAGGATGTCTGTTTATTAGCATGTGTGGACAGAATCATACCTGCATGCAAGGCACGGTGAGTGTTTCTTTAAAAGGCCCCACTGGATTGTGGGTATAGTAGTTTATCAGGCCCTCAAGACTGTAATGCCTGCTTTCCTCCCCAGCTATGACGTAGTGACCTATCGTCCCAGGCGTGTCACATTCGTCCTCTATGATGAAGTGACGGAACTTGTCTGCACCTCTGGAATTGAGTAACATTTTAATTTGCGTAATTGTGTGTATGTGTGTATCTGCAAAAGGCATGCTTTCATATGGGTGCATACCTATAAGAGAGCACAAAGCCAACCTTTGACTCACTGAGCCTCACCAGGAAACAGCCCTGCTGCTTATCCTGCAGTAGCTGCTCTGCTTCCCTGAGAAAGACAAAGAAAAAAAGAGCATCTATGCAGTAGTTTAAAATAGGACATCTTACATACAAGGTGCTAAATGTGGTTGGATGCCTGCACCTGTAGTAGCTGTGACATTCATGTACTGAAAGAGCATGTGTGTTTGAGAGCATGATGTGAGAGAGAACCTGCGTGTGGCAAAGCCATGGAGCCAATACGGTACGGGTTTTGGCAGCCGAGGCAGCTGCGTTCTCTGAAACCACAGCAGATTATGAGCCTTCAGAGATGGAGTCTGAGCATCCAGGGGCCCTGTAGGGTTCAGCACCTGAGATGGAGCGATTCGCTTCCGTTCCTGAGACACACACACAGACACACACACACACCATTTATTCTTTAGTACATTTCCCTTCAGTTTAATATGATCTCCTGTATTCGTGTGAAGCATAGGGTAGATGAGGTAATCTGTATAAAAATACAAATAGAGCAGCAGTGGCTTCCAAAGTATCAGGCTAACATAGAAGACCAGGTGTCTGTTCATAACGCTATAAACCAACAAGTGGTTTTGCACACTCACTCTCTCACTCGCCATTCACCCATTTTGCTTCTGCCATTTGTTTGAGAAACCACAATATAATGGCCCCCAAAGACTGCATGACCAACCTAGAATTCAGAGAAGCCTGGTTCATCTGTTTCATTTTTTTAAGAGAGTGTGTCTGATTTCCATATAGCACTACATAGCCTTGCGTAAGTATAACCCCTGAGTCAGAGCCCAGACCTCAATCCAGTAGAGACACAGACTGCAGCAAGACTTGAACATGGCTATTCACAATGGTTTGATTTGCTGACTTATTTTATCAGTTAGAATAGACAAAAGTGCAAAAGCTTACACCAAAGGATACGCAGGTATAATCACAGCCAAATGTGTTTCTACAAAGTATTCACTTGGTTGGGGGAAGGGGTGTGGATATTAATCATTTCAGGTTTTTGTTTGTAAATAATCTTTTTAATGTACTTTTCTATTCGCTTTGACATTATGGACTATCTTGCACAGATCCCTGATATAAAATTCCATTTAAATCCATTTTAATCCATCAATACTAGTGGAAATGGAAAAGACCAAGGGGGTGAAAACTTATGCAAGGTACTGAATAAAAAGACTGTAATTACTATCTTTAGTAAACTTCAAACTGATTTCCCTTAACTCAAAATGCATACTTGCAAAATCATATGTGAGATCAAAGCCAGATGGTTAAGCCTTAGCCAGATCTTCTCTACCTGAGAAATCATAAATAAATATTCATTTTAACTAGGGGTGGCTGGTGTAAATGGACTGGCAGTGGTTTGTCTTTCAAATCTGTCTTTCAACAATAAATCGACATGAATAAAAGGTTTCATTTTTGGCATCCACATCAGATTATTAGCTGTTAACAAATGTCTTACTGCTGATCATTTTGTGGAACCAAGCACATCAGCACCACCAATGGTCAAGAATCAAGACTAGGGCTAGTGCTGCATTCGACTAAACTTGTAACTTGTAATTTTCTGACCTTTGACTGGGGAAAAAACAAAGAAAATATCCCCTTAACTTGGAATTCCTACTAAGAAACTCAGAACCCAGAGTTCAGCAAGTGACATCAGATGAACATGGCTGCTCACTACATGGGCAATAAACAAAGTATCACCTCTTACCTTTAATTGATTTATACTGGATATACTAGTATTTGCTTTTTCTCAAACAACATATAGACATATTAAATCTATAACACTGACTATACAGTACACTGTTCTGAGGAGGTAAATATACATCACTCATCACAGTTAGCTGGCTAGCTTGTTGCTAAGAAAACATGCTTCCATGGTGTCCGTGGTTTTTTCAGACTTTGTAGCTCGGAGGTCAAGAATGATGAAATTCCAAGTTCTGACTTCACACTTCCAAGGTACATTTCAAGCCCAGAGTATAAATTCATGTAGCGTATAGCGATGCGCTGCTCGTATCAGGGGATTGCACAGAATAAAACACCCCCTAGATTTAATCTGCATTTGAGGTTGATATATTTCAGCCAACTTCTCTATATTGACACTGATACATCTGTAAAACATCATCAGTAGTGACTGAGTGCAACCTTAAATAGTTTCATTGCTAATGAAGCTAATGATAGATAGGAAGTGACTGGAAACAAATATAGCCATCATTCTTGTTCTCATTAAAACTGCTCTATATTGAGGCATTGCTCATAGTGATCGATGATTGGGTAGAACTTACCTCATTCTCCATCTGATTGGGCTGGCTGTCTGATTGTCCTGATCCTGGCTGTGTGATGGGACGGCATTTGATGCTGCGTCTGGGTTTGATTGGAGGCTTCTGGATATTGGATGGAGCTTCTGTAGCAGTAGATTGCCGATGCATGGGTCTTGGCTGTAGGACTGGGAGAGAGCTGATTCGCTCCTCCCTCTGACGAGATTCATCGTCTAAACACAAATCAAAACAGTTCGAATCAAATGTAATTCAACTGCATTGTTTTTTTTACAGTAATTACAGTAATATTGAACAATATGTACAGTCGGGTGTTATTTAATTGCTATAATTGTTTCTACATTTGTCATAATTGTTTCTATATTTTTGAAATTGTCTTTTTTTTGCAAAACATAAATCAGTAATATATGTATTATGTATTTTCAAAGCATTTTGGTAATGCACTACATATATACAGTATTCAGTCTAAAAAAGTCTTGTGAGCTACAGATAATTAAAAATTTTCTTTGTGATTAAAGATATTAAGAATTTAAATTCACTAAATATAATAAGAAGTAGAGTTATAAAATAGCTTTAGTTAGAAAATATTCAACTAGCTGAAGTATTTGGAAACATTTGAAATGTGGCATGTGCCAATAATCAGGTATATAATTTATCACAATTTAAATCCAAACAATGTTTTTATCAAAGCCAGTTCAAAATATTGTCACTACCCCATGTTCCATTCAGTAGAACATTTTCCTATGTATGCACAACGCTTGGGCCGGAAGTTTGCACTTCCAAAATAAAGGGCAACATCAATACAGACATCTTGTAAAGTTCCTCATTTTGGACTAATCTTAACGGCAACATAGAAAGTATCCTTCAATGACCTAATGAAATGCTGCTATGGCTCCTTGAGTTAAAAATCGGACCACAGAAACATATAACACATTTCATGGCCATGATATAAGGCGAGTATTGTGACACGAACTTTATTGGCACATGCCTTTTCGTAGTACTCGTAGTTTCATAGTTCGTAGTGAAACGAACTTTATTGGCACATGCTTTTTCAAAGTACTGAGCTATCAGTGCTGAGTAAAAAAAATATATAGTTCCTGAAATGGAGGTTAAAAAAGTTTGATAACACTCTACATAGACATTCTGGAAAGAGTCAACAAACCATTTCGAAACCACCAACAACCTGTCTCGTGACTGCAATAAGCCAGTCTATAACTGATTTTAAATAACAATAGGATAACAGTCTATCTTGTCGATGTTTAGTAGACATTCCATGCACGCTTTATATACTATAAATTGTCTTTTTTTTTTTTGTTTCACATAATTCGGATGGAATTTCAAATTCAGTTCGTGCCAACTCTATGATTCTATGACATAGCTGAAAAATCAACTGGTTGTCTGCTTCATGACACTCGATTGACGGTTTGTAGCGTGTCTAAAGTAAACGTACTAAATAAAGTGTTATGCATAAAACACCTGAAGCTTTGTGAAGTGATTGTGGTGAGCTAAGGAATTATTGTTTATAATTTATTTATTATAAGTAATTGTTTTTGGCAGGAAAAACAAACAAACAGTAAAAGAGAAAGAAATCAATTGATTGGAGAACACATAGTCAATAACAATCTCCTGCACAAGTTTATAAACTCTTCCAGCTCTTCGGTTTGAACCTGTGTTAACACCTCTCTTTACGGTGATGACCTTAAGTTTTCTTTTAAACTGACACATACATATATTCACACATGACCTGAATCTCAAAATGGCCTGCAGAGCGGAAATGCCAAATCTCTCTTTAACCACAGAGATGTTACATATAGAGCATACTAAAAACATATTTATCAAGATGTAATAAATTATACTGCACACACTGCATGCTATGATACTATTTCCTGTTATTAAGAACATGATTCTGAATGCATGATGTACTGGATATGTAAATAAATACATTACAATACAGCACTTAACCATCAAAGTAACAGACTTTAATGTTAATGCTAATAACGTGATGTTGATGCCGAACAGAACACAGAGTGACTACTGCAGTACTGAATGGTATAACGTGACCTAGAGTACAATAACACTGTCACTGTCGAGAAAATGAAACGAGAATCTAAGCATCTAAGAGAATGGTGGTAAAACACACACCACAGAACCCTGTTTAGAAGCTCCACAATGTTTGCAGAACGCTATTGCACTATATACTGCACTATAAGTACTGTGACTGGACGTTGGTCTATTTAAAGAAATGAAAAAGGACTGACCTTTAATTTTTTGATAGTCAAAGTCCATCTTCAGAGACAGGATGCTGGAGTATTGTCAACTCGTCAACTATTCATAAGTGGTTTGGCTTCACTGAGATCGTGTGGGTGTGGATGAGAGAGAGAGAGAGAGTGCGAGAGAGAGAGAGAGAGAGAGAGAGAGCGAGAGAGAGAGAGAGAAGGAAACAACCTGTGCTGTACTTTGAATCTGTAATTTGTTAAAGATTTTCAACATAGAATTATTGTTCAAAAATCAGCTCATTTTGTGGAACCATAAAGTCTCTGAGCTGTTTAACAGTTAAAGAAGTGAAATTGTACACCATAAACGTTTAGCAAGATAGCCAAATTATTACACTGTACAGCTATTTATAAACTAGTAACATCTGCATACAATGTGTTTCTGACAGATAGAGAAACAGTGAGAACGTGAGAGGGGGAGAGAGAGAGAGAGAGAGAGAGAGAGAGAGAGAGAATGGCAGTTTATGTCCTTTAACAACCACACAGGAAGAGAAAGAGGGTGAAAGCAGAGAACAATGAGAACAAAGAGGAGGCATGAGAAAAAAATGACATTTTCTCCAGCTTCACAGAATAGAACTTCTGATCTAAGGCATCCATGATATTCTTCATAATAAAGCACTACATTATCATGTACAGTTTAGGCCAAAGGTTTACATATACCTAGGCTAAAGATATTCAATCTCAGTTTTTCACAACTCCACGTATTTGATGTTACCATATATTTCTTTTGGAAAGTCAATTAGAGCTCAGAGGTCATTTTAAAGCAATAATTTTGTGAATAGCTTTAATTCACTATTTTAGAATTCCAGTAGGTCGAATGTTTACATACACCAAGTTAGCTGTCTCTTTAAACAGCCCAGAAGATTCCAGAAACTGATGTAATGACTTCTTCTGATTGGTCAATTGCCAGTTAATTGGGAGTGCACCTGTGGCTGTATCTAGAGCCAGTGGCTTTTTGGGAAAATCCAAGCAACTCAGCCAAGACCTCAAATTGCTCACCTTCACAGGACCACATTTAGGACCAATTTCTAAACAACTGAAGGTACCACAAGCATATGTACAAACAATTGTATGAAAAAAAAAAATCTTGGGACCACACAGACACTGCATCCTTCAGGAAAGAGGCACAAATGATTGCAAATGAAGCAATCAAGATGTGATTGAAGAGTAGACTTTCAGCTTTAATTCAAGGGTTTTAACAAAAATATTGTATTAACCTTTAGGAATTACATTTTTTTAACCTCCATTTTCACAGGCTCAGAAGTAAATGGACAATCGACTGATAAGCAGTTTCATCTCCAGTTGTCTGGCATTGATTCCAAGTGTTGAATTTGGTAGCTGTTCACGGCAACTATTAATATGCAGTCTAAAAAGGTATCGAGTGAAGGAGGCCATCATTAGGCTGAAAAAATTAAACAGACCTATCAGAGAGATAGCAGAAACTCAGCAACACCAAAAGGCCTGGAAGACCGCGGAAGACAACTAAAGTGGATGATCGCAGAATTCTTTCCTTGGTGAAGAAAAAATATTTCACAACATCCAGCCAAGTCAAGAACACTCTCGAGGAGGTAGGCGTATCATTGTCAAAGTCTACAATCAAGAGACGCCTTCATGAATGTAAACACAGACCTCAAGATGCAAACCACTGGTAGCACTTAAGAACAGAAAGTCCATATTAGACTTGTAAACTAGAAAACATCTTTTAAGAAAAAACCTGCCCAGTTCTGGACCAAGATTCTTTGGACAGATAAAACAAGATTACTTTGTACTAGAATGATGGGAAGAAAAGAGTATGGAGAAGGAAAGGAAGGGCTCATGATCCAAAGCATACCACATCATCTTTCAAACATGGTGGAGGCTGTGTTATGGCATGGGCATCTATGGCTGCCAATGGAACTGGGTCATTGGTGTTTATTGATGATGTGACTGCTGATAGAAGTAGCAGGATGAATTTGGGAGTCTATAGAGCAATACTTTCTGCTCAGATTCAAATGCTGCAAAACTGATAGGAGTTCATTTCACAGCACAGATGGATAATGACCCAAAACGTACCATGAAAGCAACCCAAGACCTTCTTAAGGCAAAGAAATTAAATGTTCTTAAATGACCAACTCAGTCACCTGACCTCAACCCAATTGAGCATGCTTGTCACTTACTTAAGACAAAACTGAAGGCAGAAAGACCCACAAACAAGCAGCAACTGAAGGTGGCTGCAGTAAAGGCCTGGCAAAGCATCACCCAAAGTCCATGGGTTCCAGACTTCAGGCAGTCATTGACTGCAAAGGATTTGCATTCAAGTATTAAAAATAATCCTTATATATATAAAATGATGTTAGTTTGTCCAATTACTTTTGAACCTGTGAAAATGGAGGGACTATGCAAAAATTGCTGTAATTCCTAAATGGTTAATGCAAAATTTTTGTTAAACCCCTTGAATTAAAGCTGAAAGTCTACACTTCAATCACATCTTGATTGCATCGTTTTACATCCAATTTACATATGTAAATTGTGTCACTGTCCAAATACTTATGGACCCGACTGTACATCCACTATCAAGAGAGTGGCCAGCAAGGCTGATCATGGCCAGCAAGGCTGTTATGTAAGGAAAACTCCAAGACGCCAAACTCCAAGACCATCAGCCTTTTGCAGGAGTGTTCTCTGGTCAGATGAAACAAAAAATGAACTGTTTGGCCATAATGATCAGTGATTTGTATGCAAGAAAAAGGGTGAGGCTTTTAATCTGTAGAACACCATCCCATCTGTGAAGCATGGGGGTGGCAGCATCATGTTTTGCTGGAAAAGGGGCTGTTGCACTTAAAAATAGTAAAAAAAAAAAAAAAAAAAAAATCGAAGAAAGATTATCTCGAAATTCTGAAGCGCCACCTCAAGACATCAGGCAGAAAGTTGGTTGCAACTGGGTCTTCCAGCAGGACAGTGGTCCTAAGCATGCCTCCAAATAGCTTAAAGACAACAAACTGAAAGAATTGGAGTGGCCATCACAAAGCCCTGGCCTGAATTCCATAGACAATTTTGTGGATCGGAATGAAAAAGTGTGTCTGAGCAAGGACTCCCACAAACCTTACTGAGTTACACCAGTTACACCTGTCAGGAGGAAGGGGCAAAAATTCCAACAACATATTGTGAGAAGCTTGTGCGAGGCTACAACAAGCATTTAATTCAAGCTAAACAATTAAACAGCAATGCCACCAAATACTAAAAAAGTGTATGTACATTTTGACTCACTGTAAATCTTATATATTAAATTAGAGCTGAAATAAATCTGTCTCTTGTCTATTATTTTGAAATGACCTCTTATGGAAATAAAGTAGATACCCTATTGACTCTACAGAGGAAATATACAGTAAATTTATGGAATTTGAATGTTTTTAGCTTAGGTAAACTTTTGGCCTCAACTGAAGGAGCAAGCATTTTCTACCAAAGTTACACATATTACAGAGAGGGATTAAGGAAGGATTTAAAAATGCTTTTAAGGGAAAGTCATCAAGGATGGGGTTGGTGTGGGAACTGCCCTGAAGACTTTCCTGTGGCAGAAAACCTAAAAAGGTATGCACAGAACTGTAGGCTGTATGCCATATTTAGTCCAAAGATATAAAAAATAATCACATATCATATACTGGAAACTGCAGTGGAATCATATGGTATATTTGGACACCAACAATGCTTGGTCTAACTTGGCCTAAAATTGCCATACAGTACTCTTCAACTCTCCAATTTTGCCACAGAGTTCTTGGGTTTCTTTCCAATTCTTTTCTTTATTGATCAAACTAACATTTTCTGGCTAGATTTAGGTAGCAGGTTGGATAACTACTATTAAAAAAAGATTTGAACATTGTCATATATTTCTCCCATTTTCGTGAGAATTTTCAGTTTTCCAGTCATTGTTTAACTTGCTACAGGAATCTAGTCCCCAAACAACAGTGGGATCAACAGAGAAAAATAAAATCACATCAAAATATTTTACAACCAGTCGATCCAGTTTATATATATGATTTTTATACTTTATACGGATTTTTTTTTTTTTTTTTTTTTTTAAGTATTTACAAAATCTGGAAGAGCTCTAAGAGCTTACAATGCATTTTAGCAAACCATGGTCATAAAAAAAAAAACACTCAGTGCATTATGGGAATTAAGCAATATAACAACGTGATTTTGTGATAATTCACAATATGGCTTTCAGTATCACAGGTAGTGTGTGTACTTTTATAACACTGAATATATTGTCACTCACAGACATTGTATATTAAATTATATGTTTTTGTTCCGATTGCTTTATGTTGCAACCTTTTTCTTGTTGAATAATTTCATTATGTAAACCCACTGAATGGAGAGTTAAACGGCTAATGTAAGAATATTAACTAGACTTTTCTAGAAACTCTTTGGGCACAGAATTTATGTATGCTGTTACAATCTATGTCTTCTTTCAGGCTTTATTGTAATTATCTTCTTTTTGGAATGAATTATAACAAAAGTAGATAGCACCCCAAATAGCAGGGCGAGACATCTTGGTGTTTTTGATAAGTAATAAAACTACTGACTCAGTTTATCCACTAGATGGCATAAAAGCACTGTACACTGCCTCTACAGTTCAAAAATCATATTTACCATATGATAATAATTTATAAAAGAAAACACACCCTCTATTCTCTCTGTTTCTAGACTATTTTTGTATGTAAGAGTCACTCAGGACAGTCAGGATGAATTTTAATGTTCTAATACTATCCAAAGCAAAATATCCATGTTCGAATATACAAGATGGCATATTCTACATTCAGTCTTTTTTTTGTTTGTTTGTTTTACCAAATAAACCTTTTTGCTTGATGTGTAAAAATGGTACTGAATAAATGCATTTTATTTATAGCGTTCTGTTTTTCAATTATTAGACATTTTTCCTAAATTATAAACTAAACATGATCCATAAATTAATAATAAACATTAAAATAGTATTGCATTTTCCAACAAGCATTTTGTGGAGTAAAAAATAATTCATTCGACGTGTACGTCACATAATTCTGTACCACATTAATATTCATATTCCGGTATTGAACAAGAGTGGGTATGCTCTCCATTAAAGCACTTATCTTTTTTTTAATGATAGTATCTATGAAAATGATTTCTTTTCATTAGAAAATGTAGCTGTATTGATGCTTTATTGATATTTCATGGGCACATTAGTCTGGAATCAAGTGTACTATTCATTTTTCTCTATTGTGATAATATTAAATTCTACATTATAGCCTCTCGTCTTACTGTCAGTCAGCGACAAAACTGGTGCCTGAGTTAAATTATATCTGTCGAAATACCAGTGTTTAGTTGACTTAGATAATACTTGACTTTAATAATACTTAATTATCTATATACTCATAACATTTTTTATTATACTGTCACAAAGCAGCTTTACAGCAATCTGGATGTAGGTTTAGATCTCTACTGAGCAAGCTAGATGCAACAGTGGCAAGGAAAAACCCCCTGAGAAGACATGAGGAAGGAAGCCTGAGGGGAACCAGACTCAAAAAGGGAACCCATCCTCTTCTGAATGACACTAGATCGTGGGATTACAAGAGTGGCATGTATAAGAGTAAAGGCAAACAGCATTGTGTTGAAATGATGTTCACTATGACCATATTGTGAGTCCTGGGATAAGCAGAGGAAAGTCTTTATGATAACAGCAGCATCATTTAGATACAGATCTACAGTATCCAAGAGAGATTATCCACTAAAGCAAAAGTAACTGTTAGGCACAAACCGTTTTTGGGAAGTGAAAATCTTTGTAGTATCCATACAGAACCATCCATAGCAACTGAAGGTGAGTTAAAGTGCACAAGCTCCAAGCAGAAGTAGAGTATCAGGATGAATCAGGCAGGTCCAGATGGAGGGGGAAACCACAGAAGTAGACGTGTGTCAGGATCAGGCATCTGCATCGCATCAGAGGGCAGGAGTTGCATGAACATCTTGACAGAGAGACAGAGAGAGACAGCTTATTAGGTATGCACTTATCGTACAATGGTTTAAAAGGGTGTACATTGTGATCAACCGGTGACCCTGGCAGGTCTTTAGCTATGACAGCATAAATAAAAGTGAAAGCTATACACAGAGAATGAAGTTAGTTTTTTACTGTAAAGCCATTTTAGTATATACAATCAGTATAGTATACAATTTAGAATATTGAACAAGAAAGAGTATTAATTGTGATATTCACATGCTATTAGCTAGCACCAGGTTAAACTGGATTTCTTAGGTGATGTTAAAATTACCTAAATCTATATCTGTAAAGCACTGAGGACTAGTCATAACTTTAACTGTAGATACATTGTTGTTGTTGTTCCTCTTTTGGATGCTCCCGTCAGGGGTCCACACTGCGGATCATCGGTCCACGTATTTGATTAGGCACAGTTCCTGACACAACCCTCCCCACTTTTATCCGGGCTTGGGACCAGCACTGAGAGCGCACTGATACCCGGGGTCGGGTCCTTGGCCAGGAATAGAACCCAGCCGCAGAGGTGAAAGCACTGTGGCCTAACAACTAGTCCTTCAAGGACCCCTAACTGTAGATACAGTTATATGGCCAAAAGTTTGTGGACACCTGATCATCACACCCCAATCTGTCTTTGAACATCCCATTCCACAACCATGGGCATTAATATGGACTTGGTCCCCACTTTGCTGTTATAATAAGCTCCACTCTTCTGGGAGTGTGGCTGGGAGGATTTGTCCATTCGGCCAAAAGAGCATTAGTGAGGTCAGGCAATGTTGGGTGAAGAGGTCTGGGGTGCAGTCGGCGTTCCAGTTCATCCCAAAGGTGTTCAGTGGGGTTGAGGTCAGGGATCTGTGCAGGACACTCGAGTTCTTCCACTCCAAACTTAACACACCATGTCTTCATGGACCTCGCTTTGTGCACAGGGGCATTGTCATGCTGGAACAGGTTTGGGCCTCATAGTTCCAGTGAAGGAAAATTACAATGCTACAGCATACAAAGACATTCTATACAATTGTGTGCTTCCAACTTTGTGGCAGGTCCACATATGAGTATCGGTATGATGCTCAGGTGTCCACATACTTTGGCCATATCAAACCCTTGTAAAGCTTTTTTGATAGACATTATTATTATTGAGTGCCCATACTGTTTAGTCTTGTGGAATGAGAGACTTTGAGACTTTGTGCATTACCAACAGTACACTGCTTTAACATTGATAAATAACTGCGCAGTGTCCTGGTATACCGATATACAATTCACATGATTGTGAAATGAAATAATATTGAATCTTTAACATTATCAGCAACATAAAGTATCTGTGTAGAGTATGTTTATTTATCTTATGCACCAGTCACTGATTAGCTAATTAGCTAGTTCTCTATTATCTAGCTACTGAATAGTTTACATACTTGTACTGTGACTAGCATAAACAATTTTACACATCTAAAACAAGATTTTAGACATATACAGCTACGGATATCTTACACATTAGTTGTAAGTTGTATTTCTACAAGCCAATATGTCATTATAAATATCTATAAGTGAAATTTTAAGTAGTCAAAATAGCAACAGGGACTTTTTTTCTCTAGCTATTTACAGCCACGCATTGAAATAGCAGTTAGCATGTAGCTGTAGTAAAGTTTTAATGCTGGAATTTTTTGATGACAGATTTGTGAGGAAAGCCAGCTAAACCAACCAACCAAAAAACAAACAAACAAACAAACAAACAGACAAACAATGCCACTGTATTACAGAGTGTAGCATTTACGTAAATGTACTGTTAGTGTGTGGGAGAAAAAAAACACCATTTCAGGTTTTTTGTGTTTATTGGGACTCAGCCAGACTGGGATTAAGCTCCTCCTGTAATGGACGCTAGTTACCTTGAAGTGAGCGAGGACGCGCACTCGGTCAGAAAGCGCGTGCTCGCTGACCAGGTCCTGTGTAAAGAGTCAGCAAGTGAAAAGGCTTAAATCCAGTGAGTGGGTCTACATGAGAAACACAGAGAGGACCACAGAGAGGACCGCAGGAGCACCGTCTGGCTCTACAGGTCGGTGTTTAGACTCAGGGTATGATTCATGAGTGAGTTTATGGATATGGATTTTTCATTAGTAGGTTAATGCAGTAACGCGCGAGCTACAGGCTACACGGAAATAAGTGCTGGGACACAATGCATTCACTGATCATGCGGCTGGATTTCAGCAAGCTGCAGGAATGATATGTCGAGATACAGAGCAGAATTCAGTAATGTAGTAATGCAAGTTTGCAGATGCAAGCGCTCGTGAGAATTCCCTTTTATTATCCTTTTAATGCACAGCACATGCATGACTGTAGTGGTGAATGAGGTGTTTCTTGAGGTCCAGGTGAGTACAGATAAGAGTTTTTTCCCCCCTAGTCGACGTGCTTTCTTCTGCAGTCACGCAGCTCATATGGTTGAGTCGTGATCCTGCACTGAATTTTATATCCTAAGCGTGAGGAGCAAAGCACGAGCTCTTTACTAGATACCTCCAAGCTATTTGCACATGAAGTCTGCTCAGCTTTGCAGCTACACCTGCTGAGCAATGCTGTACATGCTGTGCCTAAAATTCTAATTCGGTGCATTGCTCTTGACAACTCGTACTGCTTGCTCTTTCTATAGCTTGACCATGCATCATGCATCATGCATCATGTTTTATACTGCTGCATGCTCCTCGAGGTGCCATCTTTCATCCCACTGACCCATGGTGGCATTGCCAGACTGATAGAAATGTCAACGTCACACAACAGTGTTGGTGGTGATTGGGTTCGCCTCAACAGTCAACGCAATGCAGTAAACTTAATAATAAATGCAGGATGAGACAAAACAGAGCAACACATACAAGAAATGTGCATGAATACTCAGCAAATTTAGCCCAAGTGTACATGCGGAAGTTTGCATGAAGGTTGCAGTCGTACAGATGGACTGAAATCAGGAGGAGCAGTAGTGAATGAAGTGGATGTGTATCAGTAATGATTATACATTAATACCACTGGAATTAGGTATAACAGAGTGACGTAAATAACACGTTTTGCCATTTATTGCAAAAGTTTCACTAGCCTACTTGAAGTCTCTTAAGGTATGTGAGGCAAGTAATTCAGGTTGAAGGAGTGGCAAAAAAAAAAAAAAAATTGGGAACCCATGATCTGAAGAAACTTGATGTGAGTTGCCCTTGCTTTGGTTTTCACTAAACAGAGCTCGAGCAGACGTACAAACCAAAGATGACACAACTACATAATTTGGCAATTTGTACCAGTTTAGAATTTGGCTCTTTTCAAACATAATTGTATTAAGGATGGTTCTATAGTTGGGGTGCCATTTATCCCTTGTAACTCTTAAATATTACACTTTTTTTTTTTTTTTTCAATAATTGAATCATTGAAGACATGCATTTGACCATCTCTGGCAATAATATCTCATTTTTCCAAAGTGACTTTGCTCTCAATGGATGTATTTTACCCTTAAATGAGTGACAGAGTTGAGTTATTTTTAGCATTGAATTTTAAAATGTAGTTAACTACCATCCATGCTAACGGCATGAATACCTGAAGGACTTTCCATAGATTTACTTAAAATATTTTTTTAAAAGTAATAATCTGCTATCAGCCTATAATTTGGGTAACAGTGTTGCAAGTTTAAAGTCACCTTGTCAATCAGTATCACTGAAAATATCTTCGAAAAGAAAGGGAAAGGGTCTGAGACCCATAGGATTGATGGGACCTCTGAAGGCTTATGTCTATGAAAGCATCAAATATGAAACTCTTGTGAAGTTTATTGATAGAAATTATTATTGATTGCCCATACTGTTTAGTCTTAAGCAATGAAAGACTTTGAAAGATTTTGTTTATTACCCATAGTACACGCCTTTAACATTGATAATTGACTGCGCAGTGTCCTGGTATACCGAGATACAATTCACATGATTGTGAAATGAAATAATATTGAATCTTTAACATTATCAGCAACATAAAGTATCTGTGTAGAGTATGTTTATTTATCTTATGCACCAGTCACTGATTAGCTAATTAGCTAGTTCCCTATTATCTAGCTACTGAATAGTTTACATACTTGACCTGATTAACAGGTTTGTTATTAAGGTTATTGACATAACCTTCAAATGATTGTGAAATGAAATAAAGTTTAAGCTCCAACATTAACAGCAATGTCAGTGCCCCTTAGCCGAGTGTGTTTGTTTATCTTATGCACCAATTACTGATTAGCCATGTAGCTATTAGGCTATTATCTAGCTACTGAGTAGGCTACAATTACTCAAAGTAATTATGTTCTCTCATTCGTATTTTCAAGTGACTATATTTTTCTAATTTTTTTTTTATGCACATTTCCTTGTTTGTTCCATTAGTTTTCTTGACATCTGTTCCAAGTAAGAACTCTTCTATCAAACACTAGTGTTTTGAACACAGACTTTAGTTACAAATTTACAGTTGCATTACAGAGCAATTATAAATGAATTAAAAAAAACTTCATTAATACAATATAAGCATTTGAATGCTTCAATAATATATATCCAGAAGTAATCATGGCATTTCAAAGGCACTGTGACACATGCACAGTACCGCCTTGTGTTGGATTTCATTGACTTTTGTTTATGTTTTTCCCTTCCTGAAATTAACCCTAGAGCTCTGCCTCCTTTTTCCTAAAAAGCACCGCACAAGCCAAAAGTTAACCCACTAACTGCCTGTGTGTTTTTCCGCATATCAGATGCACCTTCCTTGTGTTCTGGACTGGAGGTGTTTTTTCAGAACTTCTCTATTTGCTGTGTGTTACTCAACTTTACCTCTATGTGTACAGTAATTGTAGCAACAGGATGGCTGTTGTAGTTGCATGTCACTGTGGTATGCCATAATGACTGCTATATTCAGCTTGAGTCTTATTCATAGTTTTACCAACTCGTTTCTGACGAGTATAGCACTCCTGAGTACTAGTATGTACTCCAATCCTCATTTTCAGCCTGGTCACTTGCGTGAAACCTAATGTGCAGAATTTATTACTTTACAAACCCTTTACAAGCAGCTGTAAGCTGCTTGGGATAAAAGCTTTTGCCATAGGCATAATTATGTGTGTGGCGGCCTGGGAAATCCCATCGGATATCACTGCAACTGAATTCTGGAAAACAGCCAAAAGGATGAAAAATTGTGTTTTGACCAGCATTCAGTTTTTCTGCCAGTATCATACTTTGAAGTCTTTTACATTAAGAAAACACATACTTTTTTTTGTTGTTGTTTTTTTTTTAATGACATAGAAATGTTTTTATTTAGTGATTAAGTAGTCGGTTTAACAAAACACAACTAAATGCAGGCATTCTGCCTCAAGATGTCTAATACGTTGTGCTTTTCTTATGACTTGATCAAATTTTCGGATAGTGCCATGACGTAACGAAATGGCCGTAAGCATAATCAGTTTTGTTTGTAATCAGATACTGATTTTAAAATCAGCGTCTGTGATGCTCCTGCGCCATCAAATCACCATCAAAACACAGAAGAGCGCTTACACATTCTGTATAGATTGACAGTGGGCAAGGTTTTAAAATGTATAAATAGCCTAATAAAAAGACATTAATAACAAGAAATTTAGCAGAACTGACTGAATTAATCAGCAATTACATCAGCACCGATGTTAGCATGAACAGAGATCAGTCTTGGGCTGGAGTTGACGCTTGGATCAACCTGTGGTGCTCTTGCTATTTGGCAATAAAGACAATATCATAATAGATTTTCATTTGCAAGAGCTGCCATACTTTTCATTAAAGAAACTACATCCTGTCCGTCACTTGTACTTAGGCTGCATTTAGCGTTTAGTTCCTACAGCTATCGTACACTTGCTTCTGATTAACTGGTAAATTTGCAGTGTCACTGTGCGCTCTTTTAGTATTGCGGATGTTGGGAACGTTCTCATCATGGCATCTGGTAAGTGAGGGATAATGGACAGGCTCAGAACACCTTGAAAACTGGTTCTTTATCGGATGGTACAAGGATGTACAGTGAAATACATAGAAAGTACACACCAGGCATGGGTCTAGAGATAACAAAAAAAAAAAAAGCCCAGTATGCAAAATATGTTATGCAAAGCATGCTGGGACGTTTAGGGCATTTACAATATGTTCAGTGATACTAGCTGAGCACAGAATTAGTCCTTAACCTTGCAGGATGTTGGTGCAGAAGCATGGCTATTCACATACCTTTGCTGTAAATACAGGGCTTGTATCATATTTATGTTTTTGTAGCCCTGACATTGTGTTGAAGCAACATTAACGTCACGTTCATGCTGTCTTAACCGTTCAGTTAGGGTAGGTGGAAGTTGGCTCAGCTTCAGCATTGCTGTCCCTCAGCAGTGTGATGGCAATTGTTCCTCTGTGGTTTATGGCTCAAGAGTGACTGTTTCTGATTGAATGAACTTTATTGTTGTGTCTTGTGATTGACTTCCTGCCATGACACTGAAGGAAGCCAGTGGGAGGAGGAGGATGGGGCCGTTATCAGGAAAATATTTATAAACTCCTGGTATGCAGCAGAGATAAAGGCAATGTATATACTGTATGTGAGTATGTAGGAATGTATCAGTTGATCAGTTTATCTTTCCACCTACCGAGGGATGTATTACGCTGTACCTCGGCAGACTTATTGACAAATAAGATCTGATATAAATGTAGAGGACTGTCTGTCTGTCTCTCTGCCTATCTGTCTGTCTGTCTGTCTGCCTGAAGAATCAGGATCATCCAACCTGATGTCTCTATCTATCTATCTGTCTGTCTGCCTGACTGAATGTCTAGAGAAACAGGATCATCCAACTGGATGTCTCTCTGTCTCTGTCTGCCTGTCTGTCTGTTTCTGTCTGTCTGTCTGACTGAATAAACAGGATCATCCAACTGGATGTCTCTCTGCCTGTTTCTGTCTGTCATCTCTATCTGTCTGTCTGAATGTCTGTCTTTAGAAACAAGATCACCTGGCTGCATGTGTGTCTGTCTGTATGCCTGTCAATCTATCTATACATCTCTCTATCTGTCTGCATGTCTGTCTGCATGTCTGTCTGTCTGTCTGTCGATCTATCAGTTTATCTATCTATCTATCTATCTATCTATCTGTCATGTAAATCTACTTGTGTAAAGGAACAGTTCAGAAAGGAGTGACTCCTTTAGCTTGAATGCAATCCATCACCTAAGGCACGTTTGGTGTCGAGCCTTTTTTTTTTTTTTTTTTTTTTTTTTTTTTTTAAAACTGGTGCTGTGATGTTGCTAATTAGAGTAATAGCTGCCAGTTTAGCGTTGTACAAACTGCATAACCCGGTTATCACACATGGCGAAGTAGTATCAGTAAACTGTAGGTCTGTATATTATCATCTATAATAACTAGAATAATTCTATAATAACTATCTAGAATAATTACATGAATCTGATGGTAGCTGCTAGTTGTTTTATTTATTTATTTATTTATTAATTTTTTTATTTTACTGACCAGAAATTCTACATAAGCGAAACTATTTGAGATTGCCCAACAACTTGGTGAGGGTCGAGGTGAGTGTGTGTGATGATTTAGGCATGTAGCTTGCGAAACTGGTGGCTATGAGCTTTCCTTATTTGTTAGCTACATTAGACTCATAGCTTCAGCATAAAATTAAGAAGCGAACTTTGGATAGCAAAGACGTCCTGGTACATAGACTGCATCTGTGGTAAAGGGAAACTGCGTAAAGCATAAAAGTTCCTTTGTGTTTTGTTTTTCTTTCAGTGAAATTAGAGATTGGGAAGTGATAGATTTTGGGTATGATTTTATATACATATATAATAAAATACATATGACTACTAAAACCACCAAAACTATTTTAGTCATGTGGTGAGTGTGTTGCATCAGCTCAACTGGTGCTGGTGTTCATTACCACGCTCGTCTCTCTTTCTCTCAACCTGTTTATTATTTACTCTCACACTCGCAGCTCCTTCTAACTCGCCACATTTGGACTTCTGGTAGGACAATACCACTTCAAACGTTTCTTCATTCACATTATTCATTACACTTGATTACATACAGTTGCATTAGCATAAGCATTCATTCTGATTGTATTTAGTATGGCACATTGAGCACAGAGCACTTGCACTGGTGCAAGTAGAAACCATACAGGCCTCCCAACCAGAAAAATCTGAATATAGCATGTCATGCCATATATCATGGCTCTCATGCAAGAGTAAAAATTGCTGAAACCGAAACAGAGCTTCAGAGGAACAGTGGCCTTTTTTTTCTAGGTAAGCTAAAATAACATTCAGAGTGTCACCACATGTCATTGGCAATAAGGAACTGATATCGATTTGAATGATGCATCTACTGTATCAGTCACTTTTCGTTAGTTGAATGTGTGCTGCGTTATTATATTAATATTATAATAATAAATATACTTGAGCAGTCATGACCCGGGAATACACCCTGGATGGGACGCCAGTCCATCACAAGGGCACCATGCACACACACGTTCACACCGTAAGTGCAACGTGCAGTGGAAAAGTATCCGTGAAATGGGCTACACAAATAACTAAATACAAAAAAAAAGCCTATTTCTTTAAAAAAAAATTCCTTTCAATAAGGCGACGTTTGTTTTAAATTTATGGAAGCATATTCAGCTATATTATATATAACTGTAAACGAATCAAAAGTGCGACATGTCGTTATTGTTTTTTAATAAATCGAAATTGTGATTGTTGGCAAATTGCTGCTGCGTAAGAGGAATAAAACACCTTGGGGGTGTGCTGTTGTAGAGAAACGATCAACTCCGCAGTTGTCACAAATGCTATTAAAATACAAATGCTGTTTTTTTCCAAAAAAAGAACTCAGTCTGAAGTCAGTACTGAACAAACCTCATTCAGATTTTTAGCTATTCTCTATTTTGCTTCAGCTGATTGTCTTTATTTTCCTTTCTGTCACTTAGAATTAGCGTTCTGTCCTCCCTCCTCCCTCTCCTAAGTTGCTCATTTTGTTCTCTTCCAGTCCTTGATGTTTTTTGTTCATCATAATGAAATCATTAAAAAAAAAAAAACCCAGAATGACAGAAGTGTGTTAGTATGTGAGAAATGGGTGTGTAATGTAAGCATCGGCAAACGCTCCCTGGGCTTCACAGGAAACTGTGTTGCACAATGTCTAACACCGCTGGCACAGCTACAAAAGGATATGACTTGCTTTTATAATGGTGATAACATGCATGACTACTTTCTGGAATATTTGAAATGATTAATATGTCTTGACCATGAGTTCTTTGTCTGGTGAAAAGTGAACATACGGGATATTAAAATCTTAATTCTTAATTTGAAAAGATAGCTCATGGTTGTTACTCCTGAGGTCATTTACATTTATTTATTTATTTTAAAAAAAAAGAACAAACCCATTCTCTGTCTTACAGACTGAACATTTCAGAGATCATATCAGGAATAATGCTGCAGTCGACATTGTAATCGAGCACTGACTCTACAGGACAAAAAAAAACAAAAAAAAAGAGGGAGAAGAAGCATCATGGCGGTTTTTAAACTGGATAATGTTGAGGATTTATATGAAATCAGAGAGATACTGGGCAGGTAAGGATTTTGTATATTAACATGCTTTCTATATAGTGATCTAAAGTGTCGTTATATTAAGTTGCATAAGTATCATACATATCATACATTCAAAGTATGCATTTGTAATGAATTACAAGTTTCTTGTCAAACATGAAAATGTATTTCATACCAACATACAATCATGAGCTGAGTGTTGGTGCTGTAATACATTCTATTTATAATGTATTTGAATATTAATGCCTTGTTGATGAGAGAAGAATAGAAGTTCGAGTAGAATGGCCAGGCTGGTTTGAGCTGACAGGAAGGCTGATCAGGGGATTCATAGTGTTTCTGAGATGCTGTGAGTCACCCTGGGAATCTGTAGTATTTTTAATCTCATGCAACAGTTAGAAATATATAGCGTCTAGTCTCTGTAGACAAAACATTTGTTAAATGTTACACGCATGCAGACACAGTGAGAGATACACATGCACACACTCCTTGGGAAGGAAGAAGAGATGTGATCATGTCAGTGTAGTGCTTTTGTTCGAACAAATCCATACATGACATCACTAATGCACCTGAGACCCATTTACAGATAATTAAGCTGAAAAGAAAAGAGGGGTAGGTAAAGAAAGCAAACCGACCACATCAAACACACAGAGACTGATATAACCATGTCGAGAGATGTATTGTTGATAGAACAAAAGCTCCAGGTTAGGTTTTTGCCCTGGTTAGGCCATTGCTTTGTATGAGTTGCACAATGTGTAGAACAGGTTTTATCTGAACTCGCTTAATGTTGTGTTCTTGTTGCCCCAGTGGTCATTTCGGACAGGTGCGTGAGGTGTGTGAGCGAGCTACAGGTATCCTGTGGGCAGGGAAGTTTCTGAAGCTGCGGCGTGGTGCCGGGAGCCGTCTGGGCCTGGAGAGGATGAGCGTGGAGAAAGAGGTGGCGATCCTACAGGGCCTGCAACACCAGAACATCATGGCCCTCAAGGATGTGTTCGAAAGCAAGGCGGAAGTGGTCCTCATCGTAGAGCTGTACGTTTGTGTGTGTGTGTGTGTGTGTGTGTGTGTGTGTGTAGTATAAACAATATATACAGTGTAAATCAAAGCCAAGTAGATATACAGGTCCCTAACCCTAAAGAGGTTGATGTATGGTTCTACTCTATGACGACAGAAACCCTTAACACGGTGGTATTGCATGCGGGATGGGGAAGTGCTTGGGGGATAAGCAGAAGGTTTTAGTTCAAACTGATAATAAATTTAAATATTAAACTGAAAATAATTCAACATTAATACAAATATACAAATTTGAGCATTTACAGGCACGTCCTAAATGAATACAATCCAAATCCGAACTGTAGATGGAGCATTCGGGGTTTTTTTTTTTTCGTCGTTGTTGTTGTTTGTTTGTTTTTGTTTAGAAAGCCTGCCAGCTTCACACTAGGTACAGTCTGTGCAACAAAGTTTTTAATATAAATGTACAATTTTTAACTACTAGCGGATGCTTGTGGGGAGGGTTGCCAAGTATCAGCAAAATTCCCACCCTAACTACAGCCACTCAGAAAGACTTGAAAAATGTTCGGACATCGGAAAAGGTAGACGCATTTTTCTCCTTTTTTTCAGTCTTTTCAGGGGAAACAAGTTAAGTGTAATATCCGCATATCTGCAATACGCGGATATTATATGTAGAACCTGACAACCCTGTATGTGGTATAAAGCTAGTTTATTATTATTATTGTAAACATTATATGAATCTGAGACGCTCTATTTGTTTATTGGTTTGCTCCAGTAGACCGACATAAACACTGCCTTACTGAGCAAAATAAAACCATATTTCTACCATATTTCTGTACAAATAATAGAAATGCTTTTACGTATAGAGCCGCTGCTCCGTATAGTTCATGAATACTGCATGGTGTGCAAAGAGCTGCATATCTCTTGAATTAATTATCTCTTGAATCATGTAATTAATTTTAAAATATTAACTTGTATGTTCATTGCACGTTTTCTGCCATTCTTAAATGATCGCTGTCCATCGTTATTAAGAGAAACTCTTCGTAATTGGTTATTGTAATGAAATGCTGCTGAATGGACCCCAGAACACTCCAAGTGCTTTATCATAGATTTCGATAGCGTGTCCAGTGAACTTTTCTGATCTTTTTGGAATGTAAAAAACCCAAAATCTGAAGTAAATCTGATCAAATATTATTGGATGACTGTTGTTGGCAACTGGAAATAACAGTTTCTCGATTTGTGAGAGACAGTGTTGGTTTGAAACAGCTTGGTTCCTCGGTCACTTTAGATAGAGGATAGAAAGATTGACAGAAAGTCGGAATATTTTTAGCACTAAACAGATACGAATACAGATAATGATATCGATTCTGTATCAAAGTATGTGTGTGTGGGCGTGTGTGTATGTGTGTAAAATTCTGAAGAAAAATCCAGGAAGTAACTGCAGTATCCTCATGTGCAGTAATAATGGTAAGGCTGGTAAAAGTGTAGTATATTACACAAAGTTTCCATTTTGGACCTTAAAATTTGTTCAGAATATTCTGTTTCACTTGATCGCATCTGTATGAAAGTAAAGTCCTCTCACTTGCACAACATTTCGGTTGAGTTACGTCCCAATCCTGATACACACCTCTAGTCTCAACTTG
The DNA here is from genome assembly GCF_027358585.1 of Pangasianodon hypophthalmus. NCBI lineage: Eukaryota > Metazoa > Chordata > Actinopteri > Siluriformes > Pangasiidae > Pangasianodon > Pangasianodon hypophthalmus. The sequence goes on from NC_069738.1 coordinate 12,060,265, forward strand.
ATGCCCATGAACCTTTCTTGCAAGTTATAACCAAAAAAAAAAAGTGCACCTGCTATTTAGGGGCCAAGCACCAACGGTTCTTAAGCACCCTACTGGTATTATTATTATTATTATTATTATTATTATTATTAAAATACTTCCACGTAAGAGTCTATAGCATCATCAGTCTATAGTAGTGGCATCAGTGGGGAATTTGGACATACGTTTACAATAATGTAAATTGCAACACAATGTCATAGAAATGCAGTTCCACCTTCCTCTTCGGGTCCATTGACCCAATTCTTCGGGATGTTAATTTCTGTCATTTTGGTGTTTTTTTGCTTCTCCAAATTTTGCTAGATTCACGTTTATTTGCAACTTGGCACGGCTACTGAAAACAGGAAGTAAGACAATATATCAGCATTGGCTTGATTTTTTAACCTTTAAATTCAGTATATCTGTTTGGGAGCAAGCACTGATGGTCCTAATGGCTTCTGGTCTTCCTCTGACACTAAGGGGTGCAGCCAGAAAGTGATTGGCCCCCTTAATCGCTGCTTGCAGCAATATTTGTATCTGTAGCCTTTTGTATCCGTTTAACATATGCTAATTCAAATAATGTGTTCATATTCATATTCCGTTACACGCCTAGTGCATACCCAAACCCCTGCTCTTCAACATAGAAGAGCAAGTACAGGAAGTAAAGCTTCGTTACAGTCAGGACGAAATTTTCTGAATATGACGGAGTTACTGTATATCGACTTGGTGGTGTGTTGTCTGCAGTGTCTGCCATGAAGCAATCTAGTGCCTTCATTCATTTTAAATTGATTATGTTAATGCTGTATCATGCAATTTCCATGTTTCTATCTGCATATATAGTAGATAGAAATTATAAGTATCTAAAATATAGAAAATTCAAAGGTTCTGTTTTTTATTTGCGGAATGATTTATCGTTACTTTGATGTATACTGCTTCTCGGATATTAAACTAAGTAGTCTGAACTTTTGCATATGATTAACACCATCTTTAAACTTTCACAGCAAGTCAAGAATTACAGAGTTAAAAGAATGTAAAAATGCTTTCACTATTGGTTTTTCTTCCAGTATTCAAGGTGGTGAGCTGTTTGACTTCATCGCTGAGAAGGAGAGCCTGACTGAGACGGACGCGATTGACTTCCTGAAGCAGATTCTAGAGGGAGTGAACTACATGCACAGCAAACACATCGGCCACTTTGACTTAAAGGTGCTTTGTGATTAATGCATTTACAATATTATGCCATAGTTTGCAGTGTAATGTACAATAGTACAATATTATGCCATAGTTTGCAGTGTAATGTACAGTATTATGCCATAGTTTGCCATAGTGCTTTGTGATTAATGCATTTACAATATTATGCCATAGTTTATTTAGTGTAATTAAAGTGTAAAGTGCCATAGTTAATTAGTGTAATTAATTATTGTTATTGACAATGTTGATGTTGCTGTTTTTGTTGTTCTTTTCTTATCCTACATTATTACTTCAAATTTTTTTTTTAATAGGAATATAAAGCACCTTTCATATATTGTGTTTTATTTCAGGCTTTTTCTTTATCAAGTGGCATGGACTAGACATGACTTTACCTGAATGTGCTACGTTATTTGTTTTTGGTGCTACATATTTCCGTGCTGTCACACTGCATGACCGGTTTAAGACTGTTAAAACAAATATGTAACAAAGTGCATGAATGCATGAAGTTTAAAACCTGCTGAAGTACCAGCTTATTATTCAGTTATTCAAGTTAAAGCACATTATTACAGTACATTACTACAGTAAAAATAATAGGAAATATAACTAAATATAATATATATATTTAAATATATAGTTATAAATATAACTAAATGTTACAGAAAAATGTTTGTATGTCAGTAAAGAAAGCAGCAGATTACATGAGATACTTTTCAGACAAAAATACATAATGAAGGCTGCTGGGTTTCGCTACAAAAATAAGAAGCGAGTGTGACAAAGTGTCCAGAAGAACTGTGGCTGCTTCTGCAAGATGCTCAGTAACACTTACAGCTCATTTCCTTATAAAACTGCACACACTGTACCTGAGACTACTATTTTTTTTTAAAAGGTGAAGGATCATCACACCAAATATTGACTTTGTTTCATTTATTACTGTTTACTGCTCTTTATAGTATTTTTTAAAATGTATAAACATTTAATTTCATTATTTTTGAAGGCATCTTTGCTCTACAGCATTTCTTTGCACGTGCCTAAGACTTTTGTCTGTATATATGTGTGTGTGTGTGTGTGTGTGTGTGTGTGTGTGTATATATATATATATATATATATATATATATATATATATATATATATATATATATATATATATATATATAATGTGTGTGTGTATGTATGTATGTATGTATGTATGTATGTATGTATAGGGTCATTTTTTCAACACAGTGCAAAATTTTTTTTTTTTTTTTTTTTTTTTACACCTTCTGTAAAAAGTTGTACAGTAGAAGTGACCAACGTCAGTAAATGCAAATACCTTAATGTAAACCAGGGTAGCTCTTAGAACAGGTGAGGGTTTGGATGGCAGGAGGTCATTCTGCTGCTTTCAGTTTGACCACCAAGCACATTTATAGATCCTTGCATGTTGTATGAGGGAAAAGAGGTTGAGATTTTTTTTTTTTTAGTTTATTTCTGCTCTTGTCTTCCCTCAGCCTGAGAACATCATGTTGTCAGATAAGCAGGTCCCCAATCCTGATATTAAGATCATTGATTTCGGCATGGCCCACTGCTTTCTACAAGGAGAGGAGTATAAGAGCATGGGTGGCACCCCTCAGTATATCGGTAAGTGGTACAGTCCGGTATTAATTGTGCTTAATCGAGTGAACATCTATGAACATACCAGGTGTGGGGGGGTTTCAGGTCCAGTAATCTCCATGGAAACGATTGAAAGTTCAGGAAGTCACATGGTCGGGGTGATAGACGAGTGGACAGAAACAGGAAGAGAAAAATGGCTGACGCTTTTCAGTTATGTCTCAGATGGATATGCACATAGGCACGAACGATCAGTGTTCATCCGTGAAGAAAAAGAATCCATATAGTATATCGGAGATATATTGATAGGGATGGATGGATGCATGGATGGATGGGTGGATGGATAGATAAATATCTTTGCTGGTAGAAACATATGATAATCCTCAGTGATGATCTAAGTTCAGAATAAAAATGAACCTCTGCTGGCTTTTCTTTATTCATTATCCAGAGCTGAAGGTTAAACAGAGGAGACGTGATATGAAACAGTGCGAGCTGGAATATTAATCAGCATGATAAGGTTGTTGTGGTAGCTGAGTGTGGAGTCTCTCTCTGAGTGTGTTGGTTTACGGCAGTTGGAACATTACATTCGGTTAAAAATTGAAGAACAAGCTAAAGCTTAACCATCATATGAGGCCATTATTACACAATGCTGATCATTTAGAAATGACTGTTTTAGAGCTCTGTGTTGGAGTTGGTGAGGGCAGTTGATTTCATTTTATGGTAGAATTTCATTTTATGCAAATCAACTCTGTCTTGTGAAGTTACACACTAAACTAAATGGTACTGTGACTTTTCTGCATTTTATTTTGTTCCTTTTTTCTCCTTTCAGCACCTGAGATCATCAACTATGAACCACTCAGCACAGCAGCAGATATGTGGTGTGTACATGTACATACATGCACAGCGACCCACATACACACACACACACCCAGACACGCACACACACACACCCAGACACGCACACACACGCACACACACGCACACACACGCACACACACACAAAGCATCAGAGTGCCTCGTTGCATTCTTGACAAGTTGAAACCTGACCACATCTGCACAAAAATTACTTACGTTGCTTATAGATCCTCACACTGTGTGCAGTTAAGAGCAGTTATGGTCAACAACTCCACTATTTCTCAGCACTACACACATGCATGATGAGAACCAGAGCTACATGTTCACTGTTTCATTTGCAAAGGGAAGTTGAAGTCAAAACCCTACATTTGGTTATGATAGTATGCAGAAACTGTAAGCAACCTGAGTTTGAAGTATTGTACATAGTTCACTTCTTTAGTGCCATTTCTATTTCACTATTGTACCTGTTTTGAAACGGGGGTGAGAGAAATGAAAGAATGTTCTCCTATGTGTTTCTTTTCCTCAGGAGTATTGGTGTCATCACCTACATTTTGTAAGTACTTATTTTTCCCGTTTGCGTCATGCATTTGAATACACCCACAGGTCAAGTTGAATCCCTCAACGCAATAAAAGAATCACACTTTGATATACGACATTTGGAAAAAGCTTTTTCAACATAATGGCTGTTGAACTGACTGCGGTTTCAGCAAGCATGGTCATTAAAATGAGCTCAAGGTGTTATTAATTGTGTGCACGCAAGTATGAGGAAGAGAGAGAGAGCACTTCCTTTCAGCGAGCACTGAGCACTGCTCAAATACAGAGCTAAATAAAATGTTCCATGATGCCCCTGATTGCTTAATTCTAATTAAAACATGTATTCATACATAGTATAAAAATGGTATTGATGCATCCCTAAAAAAATAGTAGCAGAAAATCAAACGGTCCAAAAGTCCAGATGTTTAGTGGTAAACAGGAATATCCTTAGCAAGTTAGATTCACTGTAGACTATTCAGGCAAACATCACACACACTATAGGGCAAAAAACAGGAGCAAAAATGATCATGCTGATTCTATAACGGCTCATACACAGGAAAGGTAAGTTCGGTAAACAGTGGCAAGACTTCGCAAGGCAGATTAATGCTGCGTTCGAGGCGACGTTGCAATTGTAATTCCCCACCTGAAAGCCACCGAAAACACCGAAAATTTCAACTCGTCAACTCGAGACGGTCTTCTCAACTACTAGTTCCTTCCCCGTTTACTTCCCCTTCACACTGTGAAGAGTATAAAGTACTCGTTCTTTACTTTTAAATTAGTTTATAAAAGTATTGGCTTTAGATCAGTTAATATACTGTTGGTTAAATCTATAACATTGACCATACTAATCACTATTTTGAGAAGGTAATCATCAACATTACGGTTATTACTAACCTTAGCCGGCTAGCTTGTTACTAAGCTAGTCGCTGTTGTTTGCTGCTGTTGCTGTGCTGCAATTTCAGTCCAAAATGTTGCATGAAGGTTTAAAGTTTACTATAGTAGAACAGTACCAGTATTCACTCAGGCCTGTAACTGTAAAAGTGGGAGGTGGAAAATGAAGTTATTATAACTTGCAAATTACCTCGTACAAGGCACAACGGGCGCGACATAACAAGATGATTTTCTATGTGATTTTCAACTGTTTGAGGTGAATTGCAAACAGGTATGCAGACAGTTCAGATCTCTAGGGAAGGTGACCTCTTGTGGTTGTTGGGAGAAGTGCAAGTAGTCACTATTACAATTGTGTGGTGGCCTGAAAAAACCCTTTAAAAATGGTCAAGTGTTGACACTCTACACTCTACTGTATTTCTGAAAACTACACATTTTCCCAAACCGAAATCTGTTTCCCTTTTGGATCTGCCTCAATCAGAAGTTAGGTTCTCGCATTTTAAAATCTGTTTACCTGTAAGAGTGAAAAGGGCTAAAAGTCACTTGTGACTCATCGTTGTCTCTTCACTCAACTGATCTGTTTATGTTGATCACGATAATAGTCGCTGATTAATTCAGTCAGTTCTGTTCTCTTGACTAAATTTCATTATTAATGTCTTCTGTCTTCTAGTACAAAGTGGAACATTGTGGACATTGTCACAGCCAGTATCTGATTACAAAATGAAACCATTATGGCAGGTTACTATCCAAAGACTTGATCAAAGCACACATAGCTAGCCATACTGACTGTTTTTTTACTGTTGTTCTGGTAAAAATATATTCATGTTCTCTTAAAATAGAAATTTTAAGCTCTTAGAGTATATCATTGGCAGAAAATCTAGATTTTGGTCAAAAATACAGCCGTAGCGACTTCTGATGGGTTTTCCTGAGCCACCTCACAGCTTTCACTGTGTTGATAGCAGATCCTAGCAGATTTTAGATAGATATTAACACAATATTTTAAAATAATAACACGAACATATTTTTTCTCAGTAGGAGCAGTTACCTCTGTCCCCTGTTACTCCAGCTTGTATGGAAATCTTGTCAAATGACGACAATATTTCTAAATAGGGAGGCTGACGTATTGCAGTATACCATATACCTGATTCATATACCATATACCTGATTATTCTGAGGTCAAGGAAATAAAGCAGACAGTCTAGAAACTGAACATCTGTGTGAAAAGATAGCGTGATATTACAGTAACTGAGCGAGAAGACATGAAGGGATTTTTTTTAGCAATACGGGTAGTAGAACATGACTAATCATGCGTAATCATGTATTGTATGTACTAGTTTATATACTTCATATTTTAAATGTATATCTACGCTAAAATGTTTACTGATGTGTGTGTATGTGTTTCCTTTTTTCTAAAGATGTGCTTGATATCAGTAAATTAAAACACATGGCAGCTAGATACAAAAGGGCATGCTCTATAGGTCTCTCTGAGATTAAAATAACATTCGACCCTTTCAGGCTGAGCGGGCTTTCTCCGTTCCAAGGCGATACAAATGAAGAGACACTGAAGAACATTCTGGAGTTGAAGTACGAGTTTGAACCGCACTACTTCAGCCAAACCAGCTCTATGGCCAAAGACTTTATCCAGAAGCTACTAGTCAAAGAGCAGAGGTAACCCAGTTTGACTAACAAATCGAATAAAACACATTATTTAAGAAAATACTGTATATCAGAGGCCTAACGGAGCTCATCTTGTGGATGTGTGTGTGTGTGTGTGTGGTTGTGTGCTTTTGAGGACGTCTTCAGAATATGACGTGAGCTGCATTTTATCCTTCACTTCTTCCCTTACGTTCAGCTAGAAAATCTGCCTCTGTACAATATTGATAAAAATGTGTTCCCCATGCTTAGGAGCTTAGGATGCACGTAATCATCGTCTTTTTGGATCAGTCATATGTTATTTCAGTAACGCTTTACAGTAAGGTTCTCTAAAGGAGAGAGATAAACCAGAAGAAGCCTTGCGTTACAGTGAATTTATCACACTCAGTGCCTAAGAATACACTTGCGCATGATAAAAATCAGTGTAATGTACAGGCTCTCAAGGGTGGAAAAGGTACTGAGAAATTATACTTGACCTTTGTTCAGAGGGCAAAATAGAGCAATTTCCTGTCCCAAAATGTGAGCACCACACACCAATGACTACTCGCTTAAACTCACTCAATACTACTCACTTAAAGAGACCAGATCATGGTTTTAAAATGTTTAATTTTACTAAATAAATTAAATAAAGTACAGTATACAGTAACCAGTATCTGCAAGCTGTATTTTATTGTTGCCTTATTGGAATACAATTTTTTTTTTATGGTAAATGTATTTGCTTTATGACGTCCCAAATAATTGGCCACATAACTTCTGGAGTTCCGTCAGGCGACACGTCCTGAGGCGACACGTCTTTTCAGTTATTGAGTGCTCCGTAACAATGAGACAGAAAAAACTCATATTTGATACACAGATAGATAACTTATCGGTTTGAAAGATAACATGCAGCTTTTGTTGATCTCGTCGCTATTTTCTTTATATAAAAAACTATTATTGCACAATAGTCAGACTGTTCGTACCGGCGTCTACACCATTAAGGGGCCTGAACAGACAGGCTACCTGAAAGTGCAGATAATATGTTGCAGTCTTGCTCAGTTAAAAGTGGAAATTTCTAGGCAAAAAAATGCACTCAAATGACAGTAAAAAAAAAAAAAAGTTGTTATATATAAATGTACTCAAGTATTGAAAAGGAAAAAGGAAATGATTTTAACTGATGAAATGTCATGTTTTCATGTGAAAAGTAACTTATATAAAACTATTAGAAGATGATTTTTTGTTTTAAAAACATTATTCCATCTTTATAAGTTTGCAGTATTTATCATTAGCTAGGATTTGACTTGCAGTCTAGATAAATATGTTAGCTACTGGGATCAATGCTTGCCCAACCTGGCATTAGCAAAGAAACCAGGCTCACGTAGTTACATATATCCAGTTACTGATAGCAGATTGGTGAAATTTACCTCAACATGCTTTTTTCACATTAAATTAAATGGAGTTCATGCCTTATAGGGAGCTCTTGTCTCTTGTTATACGAGTCTTTGCTTTGTCCAGCATATTGAAATATTTTACTGAGTTAGGGCCAGGGCCGCTCATCTTCAAGTTCAACACTGCAGACTGGTGGATTATCCATATTCTCACACACACACACACACACACGGAAAGCTATAGTGTTAGCTGCATTGTGTAGCATGAGAAGCATTGTGTAGCATGGCCGATGATGAATTAGCAGAGCTGATAGTTTCTTTTGTTTTGATGAACCTGAATGCGATTGCTGATGTATAGTCTACAGTCATTGCCTAGATGACTACAGAGACCTTTGTGATTTGTAACCAGTACTTTTGACTTTTAAATAAAAATGTAAGGAGTAAAAAGTATATTTTTTTCTTGTAATTTTTTAAAAAACTTTTTCTTGTACTTGGGAATGTAAGTAAGTAAGTAAGTGTACTCAGTATCCGATTTTTAATACACCCAAATAATACTTAAGTATAGTAATGCAGTATAATTACTAAAGTATTTACCACCCCTGGCCTTGCGTTTATGTCATAAGCCTCATATCCGCCTTATGAGCCACATCTAACCTGTTACTTAACACATTAAACATTTACCTTATGAGCCTGCGATTACTTTAAGTGTTAAGTGTGGGATGGAGAGCAGGTTTTGGTGGTTTAATGGTAGAATTTTGTGATGGTCCTGCCATGTAAGAGATTCAGGTCCTATTCTTTCCAATGCAAAAGAACGAGCTGTTCTGGAAAGTGCAGAACAATGTGTAGAAACGAGCTCGAGAGGAATATGGATGGGTTTATGACTATGACACTGTAAGGATATGGTTCTGTTAGTTGATATCGTTCTTATCACCACCTTCCGATAACTGGCTTATTGAGATTTTTCGCTGATATTTTTTCAGGTTCGTTATTGCATTGTTGTTGATTATCTGTCATGTCTTTTTTTTTTTTTTTTTTATGTTTTTGTGTGTGTATTTGTAATGTAGTGAGAGGATGACTGCTGAGGAATGCCTGATTCACCCCTGGATTAAAGTAAGCCCTTTTTTTTCCCTTTACAAACCTCTTTCACTTTTAAATGTGATTGAGAATAATCTCACCGAGCATATCCAAAAAAGTAATCCAAGGCACACGTCCGAGTTAGTTTGTTAAACATTTAGATTGTTAAAAAGCCTTTATTTAAATGGCTATTTCATATGAAATTACCATTTAAATAAAGGCTTTTTAGCAATCTAAATTGGAAGTGTGCCTTGGATTACCTTTTTTGGATTACAATTTTTTTTTTCCACACCAAAGAGCACCTTCAAACCTCCTCCATAGAACTTCTGAGTATTTTTTTTTTTTTTTTTTAATATATTATTTTTATAAAAATATTATTATTAATTAGAATTTTATATTAGATGTCCTATTTCAATGTGACTTCTGTTCTAGCCTCTCACTAGGACCCAGATGGCGAGGAGAAATCGCTCTTCCATCAACATGAAGAACTTCAGGATGTTTAACGCTAAGAGAAAGTGGAAGGTGGGTCCTGTTTGCTCTTGGCTCTGAATCACCACACATTCAATAGCACCACTGCTACTTACGCAAACATCACCTGCCGAAGGTGAGCGCACGCATTTTGCTCAATGCCTTCAGATAGGTAAAACTCTCTGCTTGCTCTGTTTAGGTTTCATTCAGCAGATTTGCTCTCTGTCTTCCTGTATACACACACATTCATATACGCCTGATGAGTTGAGCTTTTTCTCATGCCTAATACCAGGGTTGCATTCTGTTCAATGTCTATCAGATGTCAAACTCTCCATCCCAAGAATTACACCTTATATATGTAACAGGATGGGAGAGTTATCTAACAAATCACTGCATAGTGATACGATACAATATCATATCATATTTTCTGTATTTATTTCACTATATGCAGTCATATTATTAGAACAAACCTGTGATGAGGAATGATGATGAGTATCGTCTATATGTTGAACCTGCTGAATCTTCATATTTTAATTACTTTTCTTAATTCCTTTTCCTCTACGAACTATTTGCTGTCATTATACTAAGTAATATTGAGTGGAATAAGTAGATATAGTGCCTTAGTACATTTATCATTAACATGTTTTTTTTCTTTGTTGTTTGATAATCATTGTGTATTCCAGTTACAGGTTTCACATATTTATTATTTGGGTCATCTTTGTGCATTTTTGATGGCGTCAGAGGCATTAATTTACAGGATTTTAATTTAAAGTTGATAAATAGCAGATCATATTAGATTATAAGTGTGGAATTAAATAAGCAGAAAAAGTAAACAACTAAGAAATTACTTTTTGTTTACATTTTTTAGGCAAGTTTTCCTAATCGTGGCATTATGTCTGTATAGCATAAAATTAGTGGTATTGATAATTTCACATTTCCTTATCAAAGTATACCAAATTGATATATTCTTATATTTATACTCAGTCATATTGATATGCCATCATGCTTCTAGTATGTACCATACTTTTCAGTCCAAATCTAACTACACTTGCCCTGGTGTCTTCAGTGAGCGATGACTTGCTTGCTGTATCAGCTCCTCTGCGGCCAACAGCGACATCTACTGCTTATACAGTACTGTGCAAAAGTCTTAGGCACATGCAAAGAAATGCTGTAGAGCAAAGATGCCTTCAAAAATAATGAAACTAAATGTTTCTACATTTAAAAAATACTATAAAGAGCAGTAAACCGTAATAAATGAAACAAAGTCAATATTTGGCATGACAGCCTGTTGCTTTAAAAAAAAATAGTATCTCAGGTGCAGTGTGTGCAGTTTTATAAGGAAATGAGCTGGAAGTGTTACTGAGCATCTTGCAGAAGCAGCCACAGTTCTTCTGGAGACTTTGACTGTCGACTCGCTTCTTACTTCTGCAGCGAAACCCAGCAGCCTTCATTATGTTTTTATCTGAAAAGTGTCTCTTATGGAATCTGCTGCTTTCTTTACTGACATACAAACATTTTTCTGTAACATTTAATTTTGTGCTGGAAAACTAATGTTTGGAATCTAAAATGTTTTTGTACTGAATCAATAATGTAGAAGTCAGAAAATAAAAATCTCTAACAAAGTTTGGGTTAAAAAAAAATAGGGTGCCTAAGACTTTTGCACAGTACTGTATGTAGGAGTGCAACATCAGTCCAGATGTAAGCATTGCTCAATAAGAGCTATAAACTATGAAGTTCAACATAGATGATTTATGGCACGTCCGTGAAGCATAGCCAGGGGAGCCGTGATTTATTTTTTTTTTTTAATTCTGGAAATCACAACCCACAATTATCGAAGTTATAATAATTAGGGGTCCAAGCACCGATCAACTCAGGTCTAATGTGTTCTATCTATAGAGGGTTCCATGGCTCCAAAAAATATTATTTAACAAATGTAAATGATCTGTACTGAGAGGGTCAGTGGAAGGGGTCCTTGGCTGCAAAAAGTTTTATGGATTTATGGTACAGTGGTATATTCTCTCTGAGCATGTCACATTCCTTGACTATTTGCTGTTTTGCTCACTTTGCTAATTGTACCCGGAATAAACAAAACAATAAAAACATATCGACTGCTCAAACAAGATGATAGACATTTGTGCTATGTACAGTGCCTTGCATAATTATTCACCCCTCTTGAACTTTTTCATGTTTTGTAGCGTTACAATTTGGAATTGAAACGTAATTTCGGAACATGGGGTTTGCTGAATCTCCAAACAGGTCTTCAGGTTTTCGTTTTTGTTCAGCAATGGCTTTTTCTAGCCAATCTTCCATGAAGCCCAGCTTTGTGGAGTGTCCAGGCTATGGTTGTCTCATCAACAACTTCCCTTTCCCCTTCCCCAGTTACCCCTGACCTCTTGGTTGCTTCTTTGACTAACGCCATTAGTCTCGGCCTTTGCCATTTGATGGCTCTAGGTCAAGATTGTACCAATTTAACCCTTGAGGATTAAAAAAAGCCCCTGGAGCTGATTTATGATGTCACTGACGTGTATGTTGGTATGAGAATGCAGTTATATGAAGGTGTGATTTTGTTCAGAATTCTGAAAGAGGTGAGGTGTGGATGTATTAGGCTACAGAAATATGTTGTTTTTCTTTCTTTTTTTTCTGTAATTCCTGAAATGAAATTGACATTCCATACTCTGTCCCGTTTATGTTTATGTAATTGTGAGTACTGTATTTTATTTGTAGATGTCCTATAACATGGTGTCAGCCTGCAATCGCCTGTGCAAGCTCAAGCTGGTGTGTAAAACCAATGCCTTGGAAAAACAAGACCTGGTAAGATGGTAATACAAGCAATGAATTTAAAAGAGCCAGAGGTGGGAAATAATAAAAAACATTTACTTTGCAGCTGTTTGTGTGTGTACATGCAAGCACAGTCTTCATGTATCGAAAACAGACAATGAGCTTTATCGTTAAAGTTTAAACTTGAAATATAAATATAAGACATATATTTATATGTAAACACAAAAATAAGGCATAAGGCTAAAATTTTGCTAGCTAGTTTACTATATACTCTCAGAGCTCTTAGCTTTAATTAGTTGATGTTTTCAACCTTTTATCTGTCGTTTGTCAAAAGGCACTAATTTACGACAAGTAATCAGAATCAATGTGCGATTTGAGGATCAGACGCTTTTTTACTTGTGATTCTTCTTCTGCTGTTGTGTAGTTTTACTTGAGTAAAGTATTTAATGCTGCAGAGTTCTTGAGTAAGGAATATTTGTACTTCTACCGCCTCTAAAAATAGCAGCAATTACTGATTTAACACCTCGAAAGTAACTTTCAGTTTCTTCACTGTCTCATCATGTCTCCATTAGTGTCTCATGTCTCTATTTTTTCATATTGTTTAGAGAGATTGTGAGAGCGACCAGGAAGACACTGATACAAAAACCACCTCTCTGTTGCGTCGCCGACTCAGCAACAGTTCCTAGAGGAGGGAAGTGACGATGAAATCATTTGCAGAGCCTTAAGGAAAGCAAGTAGATGGTTTCTTGACCTATACTGGGAAACATAAAGCTTTGCGGACCAAAGGAATTTTGCTACTCGCCTTGAACCCACAATGTTTCCTGCAGGAGACGATAGTTCGGAAAAGTGGGCCAAACCTACAACATTCTCTAAACTAATATGCAAGTTTATTCCCAGACGGATACCTCTGAAAGGCTAAATGATGATGATTTAGCTTGATGTGCTGTCATAGGTTACAGCCCAATAAAACATGAGCTGTGCTCCAGAACTTTTAATACGCCCTTCTGAACTTTCCATTGCCCGTTTACCTTAGCATCTTAAGTGCCATTACATTACTTTAGTAGCTCAAGTGAAGTTTGTTAGATGACCCGTTATATAGAAGAAGTCAACATCATTGTAGACTTTAAGAGTACGGTTTTGTGAGCTGATGCAATTTCCGTTTCAAACATGGCAGATGAAGGTGTTTTTAAACTTTGAACAGCAGCACAAAAAATTTAGTACATCAAAACATTAAACATTTGCTCTTCAGGTTTACATAGACTCCATGTAAATATGCCCAATTAGCAAGCTAGTTCATTGGGCATTCTGACTTGTGAGAATGCCAGCTCGTTAGTACAATAGCTAGCTAGCTAGACAGTTAACATGCAAATGTGTATTTCTTTTGTACATAGTTTTAATGAAATATATACATCGAATACAACAAAGTCACTTCAGGTTCATTGTTGCTGCCAAAACTGGTTGCATTCATATTGAACATTTTGCTCTCACTCGTCTCTCTGGGCTACAAGTGTTCAGTTGTGTGACGTTTCCAAGTCCTGAGTAAAGTCAACAGCGGCATTGTGAGAGCTGAGTCAGATTGGATATGAACATCCTGGAATTGTCTAGATACTAGACAACCACATTTACTTGATAAAATGCCTTCAAGAATGGGCAGGCTCTGAAGTTGTGTGCCTTAACTGACGTAAATGTAACCACTGATTTCTGGCTCGTGAATCTTTTACTGATATCACACCCGAAGTCATAGACTTATTCACACACACATTTAATGGGGTGCATGTTTGGCTCAAAGCCAAGTTCCAGCTGAGGAGTATCACACTGTGTGTTTATGCATTCTTATGGTGTCTGTTAAAGTGGTCAGTTGTGGAATGCAGTAACTGATAAATTTTTTGGTGCCAAGACTACCAGGAGTTGGAAAAATAGAAAAATGAGAAAGCGACATAACTGAAGTTCCTGTTTTTCATTACAATATTGTACTTTAAGGCAAGAATTGAACCAAATAGAAATAGCATGACATAAAGGGTACAGTTTCAGTATGACAAACCAATATCAATGTCTTTCGTATATCATTAACAACAATGTAACTATTACACAGATTAGAACTGATAGAATATTTCTGTATAATCGCTTCACCGTATGATAGAGTACATACAATCCAGTCTTGTGGTTCTACTTACATACATTCCAGACTGCCAGGGAAGTAGTGGATATTCCCATGCACTTGTTTCCTTGTTAAGTTCAAATAACCAAGTCGCCTTGTGACTTTCCTATTCTCAGTTTGCTGAGGAGTGGATACAGAGATGTTATATATAATGCTTTAAGCCTTTTGTTTCTTACTTATTTTGTTTTTGGTAAATCTGCACTATCAAAGGAATGTGCATTGAAACATATCTTTCATGCCTATAATTATAGTGTTTGATTTATTACTGTTAGAACAGACATGTGGCATTTTCATGGAGTCATAACTTGTGAATTGTTGAACTTTGCTAACCTCAGACTAGTATGGACACCTCCTTGTTTCACCAGACCCTGATGGTGGACCAAATGGATCAATGTCCAGATTAGTTGGAACTGGATCATCTTTCATAAGCACTTATAGAACCTTGCCCTAACAACAACGTAATGGCAATAGTAATGCATTAAGCTTCCAGGCTATGTGAGTACTGCTGCATTATAATTATAATTTCTTCTGAAGCTATATGTTCACAGCAGGGAG
Organism: Pangasianodon hypophthalmus; assembly: GCF_027358585.1. Classification (NCBI taxonomy): domain Eukaryota; kingdom Metazoa; phylum Chordata; class Actinopteri; order Siluriformes; family Pangasiidae; genus Pangasianodon; species Pangasianodon hypophthalmus. Next base: position 12,075,379 of record NC_069738.1, read on the forward strand.
TGAAGCAAACAGCAATTGCTGCTGCTGAGCCATATAGGAAATAAAGGTAAGCTCCTTTGCTGCATGTTTGCAGCAGAAACCAAAAAAAGGTTCAGCTGTTCAGCCTCTTGGAAGGGGAAGAGTGAGTGGTTTTACTATGTTGGGACGCAGTTGGCAGTGTGCAGGAGCCAAATGCAGGGGCTATTACCAACAAGATGACAGTGTACTGAAGTGCAGAACTTGGTACAGCTGCCTTGCGTACACAGACGGACCTTGATGCACCATCAGTGGCAGTAGGTTCACCATTGTTTTGATTATGGTGATGAAAAGTGCTATGTAACAAGTTGGTCCAAAAGCTTCAAAATATGTAATTACGTTGAGACCTAGCCCTCTAACAGGACAAATCATGCCAGCATAACAGAGTCACCGGACTTGCCATCCGCTTGCCATTGTACTCTTCCAGACAAGGCCTGTGTCCATGAGTTCTCAAATGCTATGTGGTCCAGCTGTTTGTGTGCTTTGTGGCTCTCCATCATAAGCCTCTGCTGTCTAAAGAAAGGTTAGTTATAGAGTGCTTTATCAAGACCTGTTATGAACCCCCTTTGTGACCTTGATATGTAGTCTCCATTAGTTCTGATGTAAGGAAGTAGAATTTGTCATTTTGTCAATGTAAAAATGTTTCTCTGACTAAGTGGAGGATGTAGCAGGGTCCTTAGCACAGGGTCATGAACATGAGGTGACAACTTTGCTATTTGTACTCGACAAGGAAATGATTGTACAGGAATCTACACTAGTTCTAAAGGAAACTCCCCTGATGTTCATCCACACAGTTGTAGAACCACAGTACATAACCTTACATTTTCAGTATATTGCCGTAAGTAATGCGAAGAAGAAGTAATTTCTCAAAACAACATACAAATGTAGTTTGCTCTGATGTTTGAGGTCTGATGGTATATTTATAACAGAAGGAGGTAGGCCACACTTTTAAAAATCCTATGGTATATTTGGTAATATTTCATTTTCTCTACTGCATAGCACAATATTAAATGTAGAATAAGAATTCTGTGTAAAGGTATTCTGCCATGTTGAAATACTGCCACACCCATACTTGGTATGAAAGGTCACTTTAATCATTAGTGAATTATGAAACACTAACCTTTTTCATCACAAAATGAATACTGATGCTCACCTATGAATATAACAATGTTGTTTAAGACACAAGCTGTGAAACAACCATGTCATACTGAAATGTTCTAAAGAAATGTCAGGTCAGGCACAGTGGGTAAGTCCCAGAGCTCTAAAAAGTAGTTATTATGGATGGTCATGGATGGATTTACGCACTTATTAAATGTTTACTGTTTAACAGTCCCAAATGCCATTATGCCATTGAATAGATTTGCTAAATATTTGTCTGTATTACAGGACGTAATTCAATAGGGAAAAAAAAAGTCTTCCATTTTGAAAAGTAACCTACTCATTATATTCAGGAGCACTTCTGCTTAAAAATATATGTTTATTTTTGCACGATTGTTAAGCATATTATTTTATAAAAGCATATTATAATTAACATGTATATTTTCTGGCTGTATAATGGAATGTGTTTTTGTATATCATTTCACTGTTGTAGGGTTGATTTCGAGCAAAATTATAATGTACTATTAATATATTGTCAACATTTATTGAGTTTTTAATAATGCATGATTGACACTGACTAACTGGAGCTGTAATTTAAAGCAGTTATACTTACATTATTTTCTTTGTCAGTATTTAATTGTGCAGTTTGAGTGTATTTTTGTTTTTATATGCTTATTTTATATTTTTATTCTTAATTTTCCGATCTTTTTGAGGATACATTTAAGTGCATGCATATTTTTGAATGTAAAATGTTGTACTCGATGTCAGACCTGTGTTGTCTGACACTGTGTAATATTAATAAAATACTGCCTGTGATAATACCAGCTTTCCCAAATCTGACATCCCAAACCTGCATCATTTCATTTGCCGCAAAATGTATAAACACGCACAAATAAAATGACAAATCCATACTCTACATGACTGTTTTAGTACACTTACTAACATAGCAATCATTATTTTATTTATGCATGCATATCATACATTACACATAGATCATTTCAAGCTCATTTATTATGTATATATTTGTATTAGCTTGAAGGCTTGTTTTGAAGAAGCTAAAATGAATGAACGTCTGTTTGTACTGTATGTGGTACGGTTTGGGGAAATGTTTCCATCAGAATTTCCCAAAATAAATTTACTCTATGTTATAAACTTATGCAGTTATTTGGCTATATCGCTTTTACACAACAGTTCTATGAACAAGAAATTAATATTGAGTATGTGACATTTCAGACACAGTATGGCCAAATGTTCTGTCTATTTTGCTCCGCTAATGGAAATAGATCCTGAAGGAGTCACACGCACTTTATAGCACGTCAGATAACTGGCTAGCTAGCTCACATTGATGTGTACATTCCCGTTAAAGGTGCTTCCGGTGAAATTGGTGTCCATTCTTCCATTTCATCTTCATCTGATTATCTTTCATATTGTAAGTCAAAAGTTATATTACTGAAAACGTTTGCCATGTCTGCTGATGATGTCGCTAACTCTACTGCAGTAACTGTTTCGAAGACAGACTAGCAGAGTGATACACACATTAAAGCATCCCAGTGTGGTTAGACTAAATATAAGCACTCTTGGCATGCGCTCGACCAATCAAATTAGTGGACCGGAAATAACTGTTGTATAAAGTGCTTTTTATATAAGCTGTGTGTTGCTTTTTTAAAGTAAAAGTTTAAAAATATTTCTTTGTGGTTACTGAGGTTAAGGTTAGAGTTAGATTTAGGATACAGTATAGAAATTTCTTACTACGTATAGTTACATATATACAATATATACATTACATATATACAGTATTATCCTATGTCATATAAAGTCACAAAAAAAGAAACGTGTCCAAGTTTTTGAAGTATTCTTCAGATTTTCAGTTTTTGTTCCACAGCGTCCAAGATTTTAATGAAGGCAGTCAGCATTGACATAACATTTGTAGTCTGAAGTCAAATATTACAGCATATTTGTCCTCTGGGTAATGACCCAACTGAGAACAAACCCAACTTCAAACTATTGGCGAGTGTTATTTGGTGTTGCTAGTTCTACAGTGTGATGAAACGTTTATCCATGTAATGAAAATGTGTATTAGGTTTTATTTATCAAAGTATTAATAGCCTACTTTCTATCTTTATCTAATGCTGAGAGCATTGAGAATAACTTTGTTTTGTTTTAAATACTGCTGGGAACAAGAATGGTAATGGTTAATAAGATAAGGTTCCATTTTAACCAGCCTTTAAATCCACCATTTTTTACTCAAAAAATAGGTTGTGTGGAGTGTAAATTTTCTTCTTATGAATACTTACATTACTTTAACATGATGGATTAGCCAATGTCAGCTAGCTAGCAAATTGTCGCTCAGTCATGACTCAAAGCTCTAAAATCTTTTCCTGACAGTAGTAAAATTAATATACTTGCAAACTTATATGACTACAATTTACCATTTTACATATTAATTAATAATGCTGTGCTTACAGTTTGAATTAGCCAGTGTGCCATCTTAAATTGCACTTCAGGTAATATTTCACACCATGCACACTCAATTACAGTGTCCATCACTAATATGGGCAAGAGAGAGACGGACCCAATGTCCAACTGCACATGCTCTGGCTCCAAAGACGCTACTGCACCATTAAAACTAACCATTAAAACCATTAGCATTACCATTATTGGTCCTTAATGGTATCCAGTAGACATAACATGCCATCAATAGAAGGCAACAAATTACCAGTAGAGACCCACAGGGACCATTAAAACCAATACAATTCTCATTATAAACATTAAAACCATTACAAATTCTATGAGGGTTTTTTTTTTTAGCAGAGGTATTAACGTCATAGTGTGTGCTTCAGTGACTCTCTCCCAGATATTAAACAATTCTGATCACAAATCACAAAAAAAATACTGATTTTGATTTTTTTTAATTATTATTGTTTTATTGTGTGTTCAAATTGTTGCTGGAACTTTGATTCACCCGAAACTGAAATAAGAGCCAGCATCTCTTCTCTACTCCAGTGCTTCTTCAACTGCTTGGACGCCATGTTGCGAATGGAGCGTGATCGTATGACAACGTGACACAAAAATCCATGGTGATCCTCCGGTGGTCATTTTATTGCTATGTGGATGCTATCTGGATGTGAGAGTTATCAGAGAGCAGGATACATACACTCGCCATGTCCTGCAGAAGTTCAGATCTATCCTGCACAATAGTCCTGCAGGAAGTGTGTGTTTTAAACAGACCTGCAGAACATAATTCCTGGAGGATATAATTCCTGCATTTTTTTTTCTTCATAGAATTCCTGCAGGAAAATATTTCTACAGGAAAATAAGATGGAAATTCCTGTAGGATATCTGCTCAATATTCCTGCAGGATTCCTGTAGGGTTTTTTGGAAGGGTGATGAACTAATCCAGTCCAAACAGGGCTTTAGCCAGGTGTCCTAATAATCTGTGCTACTTCTCAGAATGTGCTGCCCACACGCAGTGCGCATGCACAATACGTTATCAAGCTTGGAAACGCTATATCTGAAGACCCGCCCATAATTTTGAGTTACATTGCCTTCAAAAGCATGAAGTCTCAAAGAATGTGTGAGTATAATCAATCTTGCCAAATTAAAATACTATTGTAATTGCTAAAACGAATCTTTCCATTATGGATATAATAATTTCTGCATTTTCCCATACAAATGCACAATCTGTTTTTTGCACTACCTCTGATTTGACCTTTTTTATTAAGATGGTAGTACAATCTGATGGGCATTTTGAGCCTGACAGGAAGCCCTACCCCTGATTTGACCTTTTTTATTAAGATGGTAGTACATTCTGATCGGCATATTGGGCTTGACAGGATGCAGTATCCCTGATTTGAACTTTTTTATTAGGATAGTAGTACATTCGGATGGGTATTTTGAGCCTGACAGGATGCACTACCCGGAAAGCGTATCTACATTCCAGGGTCCTATGTTCCCGGGCCCTATGTTCCAGGGGTCATATGTTCCCGGGCCCTATGTTCCAGGGGTCCTATGTCCCCCAGATTTATATGGCACATAATGAACACATGACAAAGGATCCTAGGTTCCCCAGTTCCCTGGGAAAATGAGTCCTGACTACATAAAACCTTCTGAAAAGTTTACTTAATATGCGTTAACAGAATAGTGAAGTGGGCAACATAGAACCTCATGTGTTCATTAAGTGCCATGTGGGGCATATGCGGGGAACATAGGACCCTCGGAACATAGGACTGACCCTGCTTGAACTACCGGTAGATCTCTCTGAGGAGGTAGGACAGATTGTCAGAACACCCTTCATCTGAGGGACTTCATTAGTTCAAAAGTTCAACACAAATGAAACCTGTCAGGTGTGAACCGAGCAATAATGTCCAATCTGGCAACCTGGGCAGCGAGGCTCATGAGGCAGTAGATAACAGCGTGTTATGACTAACACAGCCCACCTCAGGACTGCTCAGATAGAGGTGTTCATACAGCACAAACTCACAACTTGTTCGGAAGAAGAGTACTTTTCAGCTGCTTTTTTATTCCTGTGGACTTTTGGATATTAATATTATAATTCATTTATTCATTTATTTCTCTAGACCAACGAGAGCTCCCAGTGAGACCACCAAGACACCTAGAGAGATTTCTAGAACCATCACAGGTAACTTTACTTTACATTAGAAATAGTAAATTCCAGACAAATACACAAGTTTGGTTTTTATTTTTGGACCCTGAGTATTTAAACACTGAAATATAGCACAGAAGTTTCCAATATCCCAAAAAAAACATACTAATGAGATTCTTTTTGTCTTCGAAATGTAACCTCTAGTGAGAATAAATGTAGTTAAACATGGCACACAGCACAGGTGTTTGTCTTCAGTCCAAAAGGTCGCAATAAAAAGATACAAGTCCTTTTCATGAGCTTTACGAGCGCTTTTCTTTTCCACCGGGCGGTGCTGCGCGGCTCGGCTCGCCAACTTACCCGGAACCAGCGCCGTTTCCACCGGCAAGCAGACCGTGCTGTACCCGTGAGGGCCCCCCCACATTATGGAGCTTGGAAACTGACATTTGAATATGATTTTTTTTTTTTAAATTCACGTCACATTAAATAGTTTTTCTGTGGTGTATTTAATAAATGTAAGCCTATTTTTTTTGCCATTGTTTTAAAACATATAATATTAAAATTCCTACATCAGTTTGGAAAAAAACAAAGAAAACGCCCCCTCACGTCAAATCAAAATGGCCGCTCATAGCATCAACAGTAAACAACACAGTAAACAAAACAGTAAACAAAGTAGCACTTCTTACTTCTAAATGTATGGAAGCCATAAGAGGCCATGCATTAGTAGTTTTTCTCTCGTTTTCTCGTGAGCTCGACAGCAAAATTGTTTTCTCGTAATATTGACATAAGTTGTTTTCTCGCCATACTGACATAACAAGTTGTTTTCTCGTGATCATGACATAATTTTTTTGTGATCTCGACATAACAAAATAGTTGTTTTCTTGTAATATCGACATATGTTGTTTTCTCATGATTATGACATAAGAAGTTGTTTTCTTGTGATATCGACAATAACAAGTTGTTTTCACACGAAAACAGCTATTTTATGTCGTGAACATGAAAAAACAACTTGTTATGTTGTGATCACAAGTAAACAACCTGTTATTTTTTTCTTAAATTTTGTGAAGATATCTTGCTCTGAAAGGCTCACTGTGTTGCTGTTTTAAAAGTTTGTCTTTCTGCTGAAAGTTGGTGCATAGAACTGCATATACAGGCCAATAAGGGATTCTGAAGCTCGTGGCCAGAAAAGTGTACAAAAGACATCAGATTTTCTATGTAATTTGGACGGAGATTCTGAGGCTGAGACTACGCTGCACATTATTAGGTAACTGTTATCGCTGCATCAGATTTTTGGAAAACTGATGTTACAGATGGTCACAATATCCAGCTCCCCAACTAATCACTGATTGTTTCCTTATATCAGTTTATGAGTGTTTCTGTTTTGTTTTAGTGACAGCCATTTTAACCATAACACATAAATATACTGCAAGGCATGTCTGTATCACAGTGGTGAGGATAACTCACTGTGTGTGTGTGTGTGTGTGTGTGTGTGTGTTTTTTGTGTAGAGGAGGCACTGTATATCTTGATAGGGACCAGATGTCTTACAAGGATAGGAATATCTGACCTTTTGACCTTGGGGGAACATTTGGCTGGTTCCCAAAAGGAAAAATTGTGCTTTTTTTTCTTCAAAGAATTCAGCATTAATAAAAAAATAAAAAAATAAAAGAGCCAAAAGGGTTTTTTGGTTACTTAAGGTTAAGGTTAAGGTTAGGGTTAGATTTAGGCATAGCATTAATTAGCTGCATTAGTAATAATGTTAATGGAAGGTCCTCACAAGGATAGTAATACAAACACGTTTGAGTGCATGATCAAGAATATTTTCCTCATATCCCGTTGTTTTCTGTCTCTGTGTCTTTGTGCCATTGATCAATTTAGTTGCAAAATGATATTTTCATGTTGTTTGTTTGCGTGTGTGTGTGTGTGCAAACAGAAATCTTCTTGTTGTTCAGGGGTTTTTCTGTGGTTGTCTTTCTAGTGGAAGGGCGAGTGATTAAAGTGTGTGGGAAACTGGGAAACGTCAGACTTAGAGAAGGGGCCCGAGAGAGGTAGCAAACATGTAATTGAGTTTACTGAGGCTCAGTTCATACTTTGTGTTAATATCCGTCTTGGGTAATCGGATCACAAGTGGATACTTCTACATACAGGTGTGAACACGTTCAAAATGCGTCGTTTGGTCTGATCACTCGAACACGTGCGGAGATCTGGGACGCATGTAGCCACATCACTCTAGTAGAGTGAGCGGCAAAGCGTCCTGATGCGTCCCTGACAACTTCAAAAGACCACCTAATCACCAGTGTTGCCATGTTTGTGGTGTTCCTTTGAGCTGTTTTAATTGAGCTACTTTTGAAGGGTCCAGCCATGCTGTTGATTTGATGTACCTAATCCATGGCTTGGGCGTTACGTTATATTTATTAAATCTCTACATTTCAGTCTCCTCTCATATGTGAGCTTCGTCTTCCCATTCTTAACATAAGCTCTTTCATGTCAAGATATTCATGTCAGAGAATTGATCGATTTATTCCAGCAGCTAGTCTTTATTTGTGATAATATATATAAAAAGTATATATATAAAAAGATGATTTTAGCACCTCAGTGAAATAACTAGGCTCTTTAAGAAAAGTGTGTGTTTTAGTACGCATTTAATACACAAAATGAACGGTATGGTGTTACTTTTTAACATTACAGCTCACTTTGAAATGAAATAATTTAAAATGTATAGCGTTTGTAAGAATATTTTGAGTATGAAGGCACTGTCAAAGGAAACATTGTTATATGGTTCAAGAGTATTTGTTATAATAAAGCAGGATACTCAATAATAATAATAATAATAATACAGGAACACTATATATATATACATATATATGATATGTTTGTGTTTATAGCCATGTACATTGTGGTCAGGTTTATTAGAGTGGATTTGTGAGGGACTGAGGATTATTTTAATCCTCATGCATGGAATATTTTATCAACCAATCTAAGCGCCTAATGATTTAATTAGGAAATGACATCAAACAAAAACACTTCGTTTGAGGTTTCCAGTTGTGAACGGCTGTTCACTTGTGATCGGATCACCTGAGATGGATGTTAAAACCAAATCTGAACCGGGCGCGAGAGACGCATTGAAGCTCCTGCTAAGTGAGTGATAGTTTCCTATCTGAAAAGCACTGTTTTGAAAACATGACCTCATGTAGAGACAGAGTTAAGAGATTAGCACCAGAGGAAACAAGGGTTAGAAGAGAACAGATAAAGCACTCCTTTCCATTTGAATCATCATGCACTTCACTTATCAGCTATCACATGTTCTGCTTATAACTGTGCACTTGGCTTACATTTGTTGCAGTCACTCCTTTTGTTGTGCTCTACACTTGTGTATGGTTGGTATGACATTAAAAATAGACTCGGTTGTAACATGTCTGAGTACAAGCACTCTCAGTAGTGACTGTCTCTGTTCTGCCTCCAGGCATTACTTGATAGAAGCTCTCCAGTATTTGTAGAACTGTCCGCTCTTTCAGATCGGACTCTGAAAAAAAGTCCATAAAATGGATAAATAGTAAATGATAATGACTTGATAACTACTAAAATAGAGGCAAGAAAAACTCGCTGAAGGGAGTAACAAACTCAATGGACAAAACAGATTTGTACAGAACAGAACATGGAAATCTCTTGCTAATAGCGCCCCTGAACCGTGTGTGTGTGTGTGTGTGTGTGTGCAAGGCCAGCTGTGATAAAGCCATAAAAGGAAATGATAGTGAAGTAATGAGCCGCTCGGGGGGTTTATTGGCATTGGGAGAGGAACTTTTGAATGGGAGTGGTGTCAAAACGTGCAGACAGCTAGCAGCTGATCCTAACGCAGGACAGAAGAGCAACTTCAGCATCTCCTGTGTAGACATGTGCGTTTACTCACATCACTCCTCTGAAGTGAATGCCACATGCCATTTGCTTCATTTCTTCAAACTACTTCCTTGGCAAAAAAAAAAAAGTTTTGTTATGAACGAATAACGAATTGTTATGAACGATACCTGCATTGAGAATGAGAGTGACAATGAGAAGAATGAACTCTTTTTGACTTCTGTAAGCTAATAAAAAAAGATCTTGTATTTTGATTAAAAAAAAAAAAGATAAGGTGCTCATTAGTGGATATTTGGACCTGACTGCAGTCAGGACCCCTAGTGTCCACACTTTCTCAATGAATAAGAAAGGGAGGAAGGGAGAAGTAGACAGAGAGAGACACAAAAGAGGAACGGGGGAGGGCGTGTTCACGGTCACGGAGTGAGTGATGGCACAGGAGGTGACCGGGGGATGGACAGACTGTCACAGAGGTGAAGAAAACAAAAAAAAACCCAACACAGCACAAGCCAGGAGGGTCTAGGGCCAGGAAGATGAGTGGTGAGTTTTCCTAAACTTTCTCTATATCTTTCACTTTTATTTGTTCATCAGAACAAATGGAAAAGCTTATAGACGCGAGAATACCGAGATCTTAGTTGTAGAGCAGTTTCCCCCAAAGCACAGCTGCGTTCATATATTTTACAGCTGTTTGTATTTACACCAAGCGCCTGCAGTCGTGGTGTGATATGACGATACACTTTAATAAGGATAGTTACTATGTTATAGAATAATGTGTAACAGTATAGTGTTAAAGTTGTACTGCTACATACCGTTATGCTTGCAGTATATATATATAACGAAATATTACCTTCAAATGTGCTATAAAAGTTTAAACACATATGGAGTTTAAACATCAGAGTCAGAATCACCTTTATTGCCAAGTACCATGGGTTTACACGTAATAACAGCAAAATACGAGAAATAAAAATAATATTAATAGGTTAAACATTGTAAGGTAAGATAAGAAAGTAAAAGAGAGAAGAGAAACTTATGAAATGAGAAGCATAAATATAAAGAAACTATAAAGCTATGAAAACTATGAGCATACATATAGACATATATCATGCATTGGAATGTTCTGTGATGAGCAGAAAAAACATGAGAGAAAACTGCATTTTTGCATTAAAGGTTAAAAGCAAGTCTGTTTTAAAATTCGAGCAGCTTCCCACCAAAGAATTTATTTCCCTACTGATGCTGCATTAGTAACATTGGTTACATATTGACGTATACAATCAGCAGAGTTTTAATAGCTTGTAAAATTCTCATTTATTATCCACCAATTTATCATCCAGTCACGTGGCAGCAATGTAATGCATAAAATCATGCACATGGAGGTCAAGAGCTTTAGTTAATGTTCATATCAAGCATTGGAATGGAGAAAAAATATCATCTGAGTGACTGTGGCATGCTTGTTGGGCTGGTTTAAGGTATTTCAGAAACTGCTGATCTCCTGGGATTTTCACACACAACAGTGTTTTACAGAATGGTGCTGAAAAAAAAAAACATCCAGTGAGCGTCAGTTTTGTTGACGCTTTGTTGATTGGAGAGATCAGAGGAGCATGGCCAGACTGGTTTGAGCTGACAGGAAGGCTACAGTAACTCAAATAACCACTCTTTACAACCGTGATGAGCAGAAAAGCATCTCTGAACACACACACAACACGTCAAACCTTGACAACTGCTGAAGATCAGGTTCAGGAGTCTGAGGCTACAGTGGATAAGGATTCACCCAGACAGGATAGCTAAAGATTGGAAAAAGACGAGGTGATGTCTTTCTAATCTTCAGTATTTTTTTTTTTCAAGCTTTTGGCTTTTTCAGGTAATGCAGCAGTCAGAACCAGTGCAAGGCAATTCAGTGAAGGTGAAAGGATATGGGATGTGAAAGATGGTCAGTTTTGTGCCAACTTTATATAAAAATTTTAACTTGTGTATTCACTAGCTTCAGATTTGTGAGCCAATAGAAAGCAAGTGGGCGGGGCTGTGGTCTTTGGTTGATGAAGAAAATGGAGGAGCTGTTAATTAAGTTAATTAGGTAGTGGTTACATCTTTTGCTTCTTTGTTTTTTTTTTTTTTTTTTTTACTGTTGCTTGGCTGAAAAAATCATGTCCACTGACATACGCTTTTGTGGTAAAATTTAGTTTTTTTTCTCTGCCTGCTTCAGTTTTTTTGCCATTTAAGTTAATGCCACCATTTTTGCTGATGCATAGTAAGTAGGTACTGATATACACTGATCAACCATAACATTAAAACCACTGACAAGTGAATAACATTCATTATCTTGTTACAATGGCACCTGTCAAGGTTTGAGATATATTAGGCAGCGAGTGAACAATCCGTTCTCAAAGTTGATGTGATGGAAGCAGGAAAATTGGGCAAGTGTAAGGATCTGAGTGACTTTGACAAGGGCCAAATTGTGTTGGCTAGACAACTGGGTCAGAGCATCTCCAAAATGGCAAAGGTCTTGTGGGGTGTTCCCGGTAGGCAGTGGTTAGTACCTACCAAAAGTGGTCCAAGGAAGGACAACCGGGGAACCGGGGACAGGGTCATGGGCGCCCAAGGCTCACTGATGCGAAGGATAGCCTGTCTGCTCCGATCCCACAGAAGAGCTACTGTAGCACAAATTGCTGAAAAAGTTACAGCTGGCTATGACAGAAAGGTGTAAGAACATACAGTGTATTGCAGCTTGCTGCGTATGTGGCTGTGTAGCGGCAGACCGGTCAGAGTGCCCATGCTGACCCCTGACCACCGCTGAAAGTGCCTACAATGGGCATCAGAACGTTAGCATCAGAACTGGACCATGGAGCAATGGAAGAAGTTGGAAGAAATGGAAGAAACCAAATGTGTGCGTCACTTACCTGGGGAAGAGATGGCACCAGGATGCACTATGGGAAGAAGGCAAGCTGGCGGAGGCAGTGTGATGCTCTGGGTAATGTTCTGCTGGGAAACCTTGGGTCCTGGCATTCATGTGGATGTTACTTTAACATGTACCACCTACCTAAACATGGCTGCAGACCAAATACACCCCTTCATGGCAACTGTAATCCCTAATGGCAGTGGCCTCTTTCAGCAGGATAATGCGTCCTACCACAGTGCAAAAATTGTTCAAGAATGGTTTGAGGAAGATAGTTCAAGGTTGAACTAAGAACAATAGTTCGTAGTTCAAAGTTTGATTGGCCTCCAAATTCCCCCGATCTCAATCCAATCTAGCATCTGTGGGATGTGCTGGACAAAAATATTTGATCCGCCCCACCTTACAAGTTACAGAACTTAAAGGATCTGCTGCTAACGTCTTGGTGCCAGATACCACAGCACACTTTCTGAGGTCTTGTGGAGTTCATTCCTCGATGGGTCAGAGCTGTTTTGGTGGGAAAAGGGGGGCCTACACAATATTAGGCAGGTGGTTTTAATGTTTGGCTGATGGGTGTGTTAACCCTCGTATTACCCGTTCATGTAGTAAAAAGTACATTTTGCTTTTAATTTGCTTTAGGATTTAGAGGGAATACTTGCTGGTAAAAAAAAAAAGAATGTTAAATGAGTCCTGGGTTTGTGAGCTGCAGATAAACATGAAGCCTTCATTAAGAAGATATTCATTCGCCTCTGTTTTTAATGCTAATCTGGTTTCTAAGGAGACGAGCGTAGCTTGAGTCATGAATCGAGCTTTAATGTCCTCAAGATGCACCTGCAGGCTTCACTGACCCGGAACACACACACACACACACATACACACACACACACACACACACACACACACACACACACACACTCACTCACACTGCGGGCGTCTTCCAGTTTGCTGTGACACATCATCGCCTCCATTGAGTGTTTGCACTTTGGGAGAGGGACAGTGGTGTAAGTGTTACGTCAGAATTATGATGGATGGATTGTGAATGAAGGGAGGGAAAGCAGTAGGAAAGGAGGAGAAAAAAGGAATAAGAAGTTAAAGAAACAGCATTTGTAGGAAGCAACTTGGTAAGTTTTCTTTTTCTTTTGCACTTACATGATGTATTAAAGTAGCACATCAGGTTTAGCTGCAGTTTTACAGTAACGCCGAGGCCGTGTATAACATACAGATACAGGGCCTGTTATGTTTCTGTCGCTGTAGAATACATACTTGTTGGAAAACTGAGCCTTTTTGTTTGGAACTCAGCTGAGATTTTAGGAATTTTCAGAGGGAGGGAGATACAGAGAGAGACACAGGAAGCACAGGAAAGGAAGACAGAGCAAATGTTTCAGGAAGGAAGGAGGAGAAGGACTAGGTTTGGGAGGGAGTAAAAGAAAAAGCAGGAGGGAAAAAGAGGGCAAGAAAAGAGAGGCAGGGAGAGTTAGGGTTAAGGATAGTGAGTGTGAGAGGAAGAGTTTGGGTGTGTTGAGAGGAGAAGCTTGCTGGCTGCCTTCACAGTGAGGTAACATGATTACATTATCATGACATAGTATTTAAACAGTTTTGTATAACAACACAGATATGCAGAGTTTTATTTCACTTAAGTACACGTAAAACGATTTAGCCCCAAAACCTTGTTTTATGCTATTTGATTATCAATGTCCATTATTTTAATATTTGATTACACAACTCATGTAAAAGAGAATGTTTGATTTGATATTTTTCCACTTAACTGATTAGCTGAATGATGCATTTAAGTATTTAAGTATTCAACCTAACAAATGTAATTAAAGCTAATTGATTTGCATTTCACAGTAAATGTCACTTAAACATTTAATTGTTAATAAGAATCAGTTTTGTGCTCAGATTGTTGTTCTGGTTTGTTGGGAAACCTTTATAACCTATAACACACTTTCTGTCTTTATCGCTACCTTTTCCTGTATCTGTATTCTCTCTCTAGGTGTGTGTGTGTGTGTGTGTGTGTGTGTGTGTGTGTGTCCGCACGCATGGAGGTAATAACAGGCTTATCACCGGTGTGTTTTCTGACTGATTAAATGGTATGCTCTTTGCAAGTTTGCATGCACACGTGTCCATACTCACATGCTTATTATGGCACTACTCTTCAAATAATAGCTTTGATGTAGCTGTGTGTGTGTGTGTGTGTGTGTGTGTGTGTTTGTGTGGGAAAGTGTTGTGCTGAGTAGTCATATACAGTCCATATGTTGTTGATATGAGGCACGTGGAAAGGATAAATGAGTTTTTTTTAACAGTATATGAAAGCAATGAACATGAAGAGGAAGGTTATAAAAGTATGGAGTGTGTTTATCTTTGTTTGTTAACTGTAAATGTTTAAAATGGCGCAAAACATCATACATTACACACTCTCATATAGAAATCCATTCACATTAAAAATTACCTTTAAGGTCTAAAATGTAATCAGTTTCACTCAATAAAATAATTATTATTCATATATATTTGTGAACTCATTGCATATTACCTCACTGGATTGTGTCTTGAGGCTGCCAAGCATTTTTAGAAGGATCGGATAATGGCTTTTAAATCAATTTTACCGCTATAATACTCTGACCAATCCGCTTATTAATCACGTGTTTATATCTTCAAGCATATTATTCAGTAACTACTATGAAACAAGGACTGTGAGAAATGAGGATCTGCTAGCAGGATAAATCTTATTCACAGCACTGTTGAATTCTCAGATCTGAGGCTGGTGACTGACTGTTTATAGCTATGACACAAATGATACCAGGAATCAAATGGGATGTGGTGTCATTGGAAAATAATAAACTTCAGGGTGGTAACACGTGACACCATCTTGCCATTGATTCATTTCCTATAACAGCATGCCCCACTGTGTTAACAAACTGTGACAGCATGCTAGTGTATGATAGCTCTGTTTATTCCATGATTCTCAGACACCTCTGTATTGACACAACAAAGAGCGCAAACAGATGACCTGATCATATGATTTCTGTTGAATCTGAGTAAAGAAAGACGGTTGGTTTATTACTGATCGAAACGCTCGAGTCTGCGTGCTTATTTGTCGTACAGGTTATTTGATGAAGAGGTTTATGGCTGCCCTTTGATAAGGACACCTTTAAAATAGCAGAGTGTGATTTGAAATCAGGTTATCACTGGCTCAGCTGTATATTTTATTGTTGAGTCAAACCAGATACTGCAGGAAGAACTGACTGAACTGGGATTTTAAATTACAAAAATGTTATTTTATTAACCTGCAGGGTACAAGAACTAGTGAAATGGTCACATCAGTGTGGGAGCTATAGGGGGAGCTCAGAAGACGCTGTCTGAGAATGGGTCCAGAAGAGTCGCCACACCTGAAAGACACGGTATGAAGTGGGTGTGTGTGTGTGTGTGTGTGTGTGTGTTTCCCAATCCTGCTGCACTTCCTTGTTTTAGCTCTTACATTTTATTGCTCATTAATAGTGTTCATGTTCTGTTCACTACTTTATTACTTAATGGTTGGTTTACCCAACAAAAGTCGAAATTATCTCTTTTGATTTTATAATAATACAACTGTATATTATCCAATACACACTATATGGCCTAAAGGTTTGCGGACACCTGACCATTGCACCCATATATGCTTCCTGAAGATCCCATTCCAGATTTATTCCCCCTTTGCTGTTATTATACCCTCCACTCTTCTGGGAAGGCTTTCCACTAGATTTTGGAGCGTGGCTGTGGGGATTTGTGTTCATTCAGCTACAAGAGCATTGGTGAGGTCAGGCACTGATGTGGGTGAGGAGGTCTGGGGTGCAGTCAGTGGGGTTGAGGTCAGGGCTCTGTGCAGGACACTCGAGTTCTTCCACTCCAACCTTCACACACCATGTCTTCCTGGAGCTCACTTTGTGCACAGGGGCATTGTCATGCTGGAACAGGTTTGGGCCTCTTAGTTCCACCTTGCAGCTTAAAGGATCTGCTGCTAGCGTCTTGGTCCCAGATACAACAGCACACCTTCAGAGATCTTATGGAGTCCACGCCTCGACGGGTCGGAGCTGTTTTGGTGGCACAAGACCTACACAATATTAGGCACATAGCATTAGGTTTTAATGCTATGGCTGATCGGTGTATTTTGTAGTATAGTGTTTGTGATGTTGTTAGCTAAGGAACCATGCCTATGCATATATCCAGCACACGGCAAAAAATGAGCACAAAAAAATGCTTGTGCGCACATCAACCATACTCTGCATGATACAGGTGCAGGTGTTGGAGTGGCACTAAAATAAAACTCTCCTCCACCCCATGTGCATCTCCTACCTAAAGGTTGAGAAGCTATGCTTTAAGGGAATGGACACACAAAAAGCCTGATACATGTTTAAGAACCTGATGTTAGGTGTGTGTGCAAGGCTCACGAGAAGATCTTTACAATGAAATGGTTGAGTACAAATAAAATATACAACAAATACAGCAGAGCAGCCAGCAGGTTTCTGTAATGTGCACATGTGGGAAGCAGAACAGACGTGCGAAATCTCAAAATGTTTGTTATGGCTGATCCAGTGTTTATCACGAGACATTGCACTGGCAGTCAAAGTTAATCAAATACCTTAAACATTAACACAGGCTAGGTTTGTAACATGAAGCATAGAACACTGAGACTCAAACTTGGAAGCAAGAATCAAGGCTTAAAGGGGGGCGGAGACAGGACCAAAAGAGAAAACCTAAACATAGTCACTTAATGTTTGTTACCATGGGAACCACAATGTGCAAGGGGAAACCATGACAGAATCCCTTCTTAATGCACAGATTCCAAAGCACAACTCATGATAGTGATAGTGTCCTGGACCCCTGGCTGTAATGTCTTTGGCTAGAAGAATGGCTGGAGACATATGGTTGTCCCTGGTAAAGCAATACTAATGATATATTTAACTATTAAAGTCCATACAGCTATCAGAAACAGGACCAGAAGCATACAAAGCAGGAAACCCGAGGCAAAACTGACTGACAAATTCTACACATTGTAGAAACTTATAGTTAGGTTGGTCAAGACTCAGGGCAGATTTTCAGCTGGCTCAGACAACCAGCAGTCAGGCTGGTCAGCACAGGTGTATAGAGAGTCAGCAGACCAGCTTGCCAGCTGGTTAATGTAGATGTTTGGGAGTTCTGGAACGACCTTTTCACTTGCTTCAGAGTTGGACAGCCAGAGCTGTTGCCCCTAGGCTGTTGGCATGTTGTTCTTGGTGACAGCAGGAAGTGGTGTGATAGCTTTGGCCTCAGTGGCAATGTCCTAGTCAGAAGGTGATGTGACGACTTCCTTAAATCTGCCAGGAGGAGGAGCGACACCTTCAGTAGCATCCTCAGTGATGTCACTCGAGCAATGCTATCCTTAACGAATTCGTGAGATTGCGTCCTCAATGCATCCAGAAGGCGGAGTGACGACGTCCTTAACGTAATCTTCGGTGCAGGCCTTAAGCTGAACTGGATGAGTCTCAAATAGGAGAGCAGAGGCTTCTGTTTGCTCTTTATATCCTGTCTTCCTTTCGCTCGACTGATCATCTGTAACTGTTTCGGATACGATATACTCAACCACCATCTGCGCCCAAAATTTCTTGTGGAAGCTCCTCGCTTGCTAAAGGGAGCACTTGTTTCAGGGGGTTGGAGATCATCTCTGTTTCGGTAGCCAGGCTTGGGTGTCCATGGGTGAACAAGCTCCTTCTGTCAAAAGTGGTAGTATGAATTTGGCTCCTTCAAACTTGTCAGGCTTAAGTTTGGAAAGAGAACTGAAGTATAATTGGCATTGCATGAGTCCATCAGGGGAATATTCAGTGCTGTCATATGTGATTCAGAGATTCAGAGGACATGACGGTTATTGGAAGACACGACTGTGGAAAGACTATGGAGTCGATGGCTCTGAGAGAGAGGGCATGACTTAGTGGGAGCCCATTTTGAGATTCAAACACTTCGGTTTCCTTCAACATTTTTATTAGGGCTGATCCAGCATTTGTTATCATTGTTACAGAGCGAGAGTCATTACATATAAACCCTTAAACATTATATTAACATAACATATTATTGCTATAACAAGAAGCACAGAACACTGGGAAAAGAGCATACAGTATAAATACATAGAGGAAACTAGAAACAGATGAGAAGAGAGTGTGGAGATAAGACTCTCTTTTCTCAATAATCATCTTTTTTAAAAAAAAATATTTTCAACACAAACACTGTGTGTGAACTGTAGCTTTGATTACCAAGAATTGGAGTTATTTTTGTCTTTATTTATTTAAACCAAACCTCATTATTTTCAGAACCTCTGCTTGTTCTGAAATTTAAAGTATCTTAAATTTTTTTATATTACTTTTTCACTTGAGACCTTCTTGCTCTTAGTGAAGAAATTATTTGAATGACTATTTTTACATTTACTTGAGTGAATATTTTATTACTGAAACTATACTTTTATAGAGTAGTGTTTGAATGCTCTCCCCGCCTCTGTTCACTAGTTGCCACGTTACTAATAGAAATCATTGAAAGTATCGCTCCACTATTAGAAAAGGTATAAAGTGGGCTGTGTTGAACCTTATAGAAGTTAATTTAATTTAACTAAAAAAGTTAGTTTTATTTTTATTTTATAGCCTTCTGTTCCTCTGTCTCTGTCTAGATGTCAAACACTCCTCCTTCCTCCCCTCATCCCCACGGCTGCTTCCCTGCTCCTTCTCCATGCTCTACTCTTCCCTCTCCACCCATCTCTCCTGTGAGGTCAGGGGTCGTGACCTTTCGCTCTCCTGCCACACGCCACTTTGCCCACCTCGATGCCTGGAGGAGGCACAGCTGGGAGCCGGGCGCAGCTGTGCAGGGAAACCCGGCCAACGACACACGCAGGTACACACACACACACACTCACACATTCATTCACAAGCTTCAGTATAAGTACTGAAGAGCTTATAGCTACTCCATCATCCGTACTCTCTCTCTCTGTCTCTGTTGTACTGCCAGTGTCAGTTTGGAAGATCTGGACATGGAGGAGATGGCGTTGGTACTGGGTGGTGCTCTGGGATGCCGCAGAGCTCGAGACATGCTCAGGTCCGTCACTTGTGAGGGCTCTTTGTCCTCTCTTACTGAGGAGGAAGTTGGGATTGAGACACAGCCACAGCTCTGCTCGCCACTGGAGGTGTGTATGTAAATGTTGTACACTGTTTACACTCTAGTCTTTTTGATAAGATAGACGAAGGCCAAAGTCACTGTACACAACAGAATAGTTAAAGCAGGGCTTCCCAAACTAGGAGTCTCTGGATGTGACAGTAGAAATAGATGCAGCCTTTCAAACACACCTCTTAACTTTTTTAAAAGCTGTGTCAAGATATGCTTGCTCATGCTCACCCTTCCCACTAGACTGATAAGTCAGGGCAAGGAATATTATTAGCGTTATTAGTCACTTACATTACACATTCATACGTATGTTACTGACAAAATAAAATGTTCAAATGTTACAGTAGTCCTGTATTATAAATCTGAAATTTTAATAAAATGTACAGTGGTCAAGGCTTGGAGGTCGCAGAAAATTCATAATGTCCATTTGGGGTTGTTTGCCCAAAACCTTTGGGAACTCCTGGTTTAAGGATTTAGTTAGCTGTTATTTTAGCCATTATTCTATTATTAGCTGTATTTAAAAGTCCCAGAATGATGCATTTGAGAAGAATAAATTGAATAAATCCTATCATGGTTCACATTATTAAATTATCCTTAAGTGTTTTTTTCCTCTTATACCACAGCAATTTACCAGGGAGTACATTATTTTATTTATTATAAGAATAACACTTTTTATCTGTTGTGTAGTTACATTTTGCCATAACAACACATTATTTTTAATCCATTTATTATTAGGCTTACAAGTCCCTGTGAATTAGCTGTTACTACTAGAAAGGATAATGTATTACAACAAGTGCATTAATGTAAACCTGTGCCTTGCCTTACGCTTTGTCAGAGCCGTAGCGTTATAGAAAAATTAATCACCTTCTGACCAATCAGATTTCAGGATGCACTACTGCTGTGGTATAATGTTAATAACATGCACTGTCCATTTAGGAGCAGGCAAGTCAGATGTATAGCTGCAGTGTCTCAGCTCCAAGCCTCTGTGTGGTGAGACGCACCCCCAAATCTCCTGCTCCTCGTCCTCGCTCATACTGCTATGGTAAGGAAACAGTGTGTGTGTGTGTGTGTGTGTGTGTGTGTAAGCTCTATAACAGCTCCTCTTTTTCTCTTCTCCTGAACACAGTTCTGACCTTTTAAACATTTCCCACAAACATTTCGTCATTCCCAAAAGCTCCTTTCAAATACCTGTGGAACCAGGGGCACTCTGTGTGGAACTGAAAACTGACAAATGTGTCAAGCTTTTGTCTTTCAAATTCTGCTTGTTAAAGTGAGACTCTTAAAGAGGGAAGGACCAAAATTCACTGTAATTTCAAAAGTATGAGCCGACTTTCTCTAAAACACGATATATTTTCTGTTCCCAGATAACAATGCCGAAAGTGCCCTGTACTACCAAGGCGGAGGTTCAACTCAAAGGTTTGTAAACTGGGTTTTGAAAAGTTTTATTTATATTACTGTTCATGTTAGTTATCTTCCCAAGTTAAAGTATAGTATTAGTATTAGTAGTATTAGTAGTAGAGGTAGTAGTATTAGTAGCAGGAGCAGAGGTCGTAGTATTAGTAGAAGGAGTAAGCATGGTACTAGTAGAAGGAGTAGATGTTGTAGTAATAGTTGAGGCAGCAGTATTAGTAGTGTGAGCAGAGGTAGTAGTAGTAGTAGTAGTAGTAATAGTAGTAGGAATAGTTGAGGTAGTATTATTAGTGGTACTTAGTAGTAGAGGTAGTAGTAGTAGTAGGAATAGTCAAGGTAGTAGTAGTAGTAGGAGCAGCAGATGTATTTTTAGTAGCAGTAAAGGTAGTATTAATAGTTGGATAGATGTAGTGGTATTATTAGGAGGAATAGTAGAGGTAGTAATATTTGTAGTAGAAGTACAGGTAGTAGTATTAGTATTAGTAGTAGATGTAGTAGTATTAGTAGCAGGAGTACAGGTAGTAGTAGTAGGAGTAGATGTAGTAGTATTAGTAGCTGGAGTACAGGTAGTAGTATTAGTAGTAGGAGTAGATGTAGTAGTATTAGTAGTAGGAATAGAGGCGGTAGTAGTATTAGTAGTATCAGCAGAGGTAGTAGTATTAGTAGTAGTACTGGTAGTATTAGCAGTAGGATTAGAGGTTTTATTTGTAGGAGTAGCTGTAGTAGTAGTAGTATTAGCAGTAGGATTAGAGGTAGTAGTATTAGTAGTATGAGTACAGGTAGTATTAGCAGTAGGATTAGAGGTTTTAGCAGTAGGAGTACAGGTATTAGTATTAGTAGTAGGAGTACAGGTATTAGTATTAGTAGTAGGAGTACAAGTAGGGGTGTTAGCATTAGGATTAGAGGTTTTAGTAGTAGGATTAGAGATGGTAGTATTAATAGTAGGCATAGTAGAGGTAGTAGGATTAGAGGTAGTAGTATTAGTAATAGAAATGGTAGAGGTAATAGTATAAGTAGTAGGAGTACTAACGAGTAGAGGTAGTATAATTAGAAGGCATAGAGGTAGTAGTAATAGTAGTAAGAGGAGGAGGAGTAGTACAGGTAATAGTAATAGTAGAATTTTCTGTGACCCCAAGCCTTGACCTCCCTACATTTTTTATTCCAGATTTATAACTGAAAAGTGCTTGTAACACTTGAATAGTTTATCAGATGTCAGTAACATACGTGTAACTACAATACGACTACAAACCTCGCAAAGCAGACCGTCATTATCAGCGCACACAAGAATATATATCTGGGTACTCTGTATTTCGGTGTTTTGTTTTTTAGCTTCACGGTTGTAAATTCATTTTCAGTAGATATTTTTATTCATTTCCCGTTGTTCCACTGACTCAGAGTCACTTGATGTTTATCGAGGAACTAGCGGAAGTTGATGGACAGAGAACTTTGTGCAATTTTATTCCGAAACTCCTACTCTAGTGCAGCGTATCAAGATAGTGAAAAAGACTACATACACTTTTAATTTAACATGTGGCATGTGTGAATGTTACTCCTACTCCTAGTAACATTTCAAAATAGTAGCACACAAAATCCGTCTTTGTATCAAATTGTAAGAGAAATGAATAAAACAAAAGAGGAGATTGTGAGTTTCTTTTACGATCACGTTTATAAATCAAGCAACCCCACGTGGGGTCGCGACCCCTAGTCTGGGAGCCCCTGTAGTAGGAGGAGGTGGAGGAGCAGTAGGAGTAGGAATAGTAGGAGTAGGGGATAGGTAGTAGTAGAGGGATTCTTAGTGGGAGGAAGTAGGAGTAGTGGTAGTAGTAGCAGGAGGAGCACTACTTCTTAATTTTTTTTTTTTTTAATATTTCTCCCGGGGTGGTGTCATATTACATATTTTAGTTTTAAGCCAACTTAAATAAGTAACATAATTTAAACAAGGCAGTACATTGTTTGTATTCAAAATACATTGTTTGAATTGTATTTTTTTGACATGAAATAACCTCCGATCATTGTCAAATGTTTCAGCACTCTTGTTTCTTTGTCTCAGTCTAGACCGTGAGCTGTCCTCACTTCGCTGGGAGGCTGGCGGAGAGACGAAAGGAGAAAGGGATGAGGAGAAAGAGGAGGTTGCAGGCAATGCTTTCGTCCGAACATTTAGCTTCCTGTACAAGATGACCTCCAGTCGAAAGGTAAGCCTCAAGTCTCTTCTCTGTCTTGTAATTAGATTATATAATGACACACTGCTCTGTGCATTCCTTTTACACAGAAGATCTTTCTAAGAATTTCCTCTTTGTGTTTGCCAGTAAACTTTGTCAGGAAAAAAAAAAACAGTGTGACGTTTATTACTAGTGTTTACCAGCAGTGGGCAGAATAATACAGAATACAATAAGAGTAATGAGAAATACCTTTCTCCCATTCACACACACACACACACACACACACACACACACACACACCCCTTCTGTTCACTTCTCCAGTTGACTGATGAGTCAGAATGACAGTTACTCATTCCTGTCTGTAAACCAGGCTCTTACTCATAATGTTCATTTGCAGATGCAAGCAGTAAATTCAGTTAATTGACTTTGAGGAGTGAATGCAAACCTACGAAAAGGAAAGGAAGCATGAGCCAGACTACTAAGAAACGTCTGTTTGAGCTAGGAATGTATAAACTTTTTGCTAAATGTCCTGAGTGTGGAGTCCTGTGTTTCTCACAAACATACAAATATAAGTGAAGTAAAGTGTAGCCAAGTATGGTGACCCATACTCAGAATTTGTGCTCTGCATTTAACCTATCCAAGTGCACACACACACACCCGGAGCAGCGGGCAGCATTTTTGCTGCGGCGCAGGTTGGGGATCCGGTGCCTTGCTCAAGGGTCGCACTTCAGTCGTGGTATTGAGGGTGGGAGAGAGCGCTGGTCATTCACTCCCCCCACCTACAATCCCTGCAGGAACTGAGACTCAAACCCACGACCTTCAGGTTCACGTTCAGGTTACAAGGCCGACTCTCTATCCATTAGGCCACAAGGACTGATAACATGATAACACAAGGTCTGATAACATGTTTTTACTAAAAACTTTATTTTTTTTATTTTTTTTTTTTTTTACTAAAATTACAAAATGAACTCTCTGGAAACTGGCAGAACACAACTACTCTTTTAATTAAAGTACTAATAATAGTTTGCTCAATTCCATAATCAAATGACTACAAATGAAAAAACAAAACAAAACGCTACTTTAACTTTAATACTTTAACTGTTTAACTTTGTAGTTAAACTTATAATATGGAATTAAATACTGGATATTGTATCTATATAGTTGCAGTAGCTGTCTTTGCCTTTCTGTCAGTGTAAGGTAAAGATACAGTATGTAGTCTAACAAATTTCCTAATAACCATGGATAATGAAAAAGGAATGTCACATTCATTCAAATATACATTTGTTTAAATTTGCTGGTTTCCAAAACCCCTGCTGCAGATTTTTTTCTGTTCTGTTCGTGGGCCTCTATTGTCCTTGTGTTTCACCCCAGAAGTTCAGCCATTTACCAAACATACTTCCTTATATATCTATGTCTGATAGGGCATATTAATTAGAAAAATAATAATAAGATTTAATTTCACCACTGTCTCCTTCTATAAACACGTAAAGACTGTGTGTATGGCTTGTGAGATCTTTTAAATAAAAACATTCTGTTGCTAACCACAAGTTATGAAAATTCTGGTGTAAGGAATAACACACGACAGACATGCGGTTATACAGAAAGAATCCACGCCAGGATGGTTTATTGGAAGTGGATTATTTTGTGTACAGTCTGAGGTGTGTTATTCCACTTATACCACAGAGATTTGCCAAAAATTACAATGTTTATTGTATTAATAACCAACACATCACACTTTTTTTAACAGTTTGTAGTTAGATTTAATGCTGTGGAACATCCGCGAGACAAGTCACTGTTAACGAAAGTCTTCAGGACAGAGGATTTTGTGGTTTCTCAGTCACTGGCTGTGTTTTTTTTTGTCTTGTAAACTTGAAGAGAGGGAAAAAGAGAGGCTGGTGACATAATGATGTAGGTTATAACAGGAACTAACTTGTTTCACAGACATTACGTAAGTGGTTTGACATTCTGTTCTTTAATAACTAAGTAAATATTCTTAGCATTGGCAAACTGCTGTGATGGAAGAGGAATGAAACACTATGAGACATGATGGTACTGGAAAATAATCCACTTCACCATTGATTACTTTCCTATAGCAGCATACCCTGTTGTATTTTACTCCTTACATAACACACCCACATACGCCGCACACACACACACACACACACACTCACACACACACAGGCACAGGGGACTATATTCTCATTGCCAGAACTACTGGCACAACACAGCAAGACTAGTGTAGGGTGTAAGATTAAGAGAGATTTTTTACAGTAGCAGCTTCTCTTCTCTGTGATAAATTACAGTGATTTATGTTAAAATTTCTTCAGTCATGTTTAATTGCCTCAGATCTGCTTGAGAGAGTGCATAGTGCATCATGTCACGGGACTTTCAGGGCAGTTCTGTTTCTCTTTCTCTTTATCCTTCTCCCTGTCTCTTTCACACACACACACACACACACAAACAATCAGCTGTTAAACACTTGACCTGACCTCAAAAACACACATATGCAGCAACACTAGGGGTTATGATAGGAAAAGGAAAATGTGTGAGCCATTGCAGTGATGCGTAATGTCTGAGGTTTAGTAGACCCTCTGTTTCTATTTGCAAAATCAAGTCATTCAGAAAAAGGCCCCTGCGCACTAATTAGTCATCAGAAGTAAGTGTTAGTAATTTGTAGGAATTCTAATTATGTAAAACACAAGAACGTTTCTGAAGCACCTCACACATGAAACAGACAAGTTTCTATCTGAACCATTTTAACATTACAGTTTACACCGACTCTGTAACGGACACCACTAACTTGAGTAAAAGTACACACATGCTGTGTTTTTTTATGCGTCATGCCTATTTATTTTGCACTTGTGTGTGAGGGAAGCGTAAACTCTGCATTTAATAACACCACAGCACTGCTGAATTCTTCAATCTTGTGTTTTCTAGCATGCATCTGCAACAGCATGCATCTGACAGTAGTCTCAGCTGTTGTTTAAATCAAAAGTTTATAGTAATGTGCTCTTTCTAATACATTATAATTATAATGATCATTTCTATAGTAACAACTCAGGGCAGACAATCCACCTAATCTAAACCTTATAATAAACAGATTCAAACTTCTTGTTATTTTAAAAAAGAAAGACGTATAATTATTGATACGGTGAATAGACGTTTGTTTAACATTTATGGAAGGAGTTCAGGGTTTCAGAACTCCACAGGAGTCTTCAGAACAAAGGATTGTGCTTTTAACAGTTTCTTAGTAACATGACAAACTGCGTTTTTTGTCTCAACTTCAAGAGAAGTTACTGTAAGTGATAGCTAATTAACTTGTCTTGCGGACACTTCACAACAATAAATGCAACTGTAAAGAGTTTGATGAGTCAGATTGATGAAGTAAGAGAAATAATTATAATGGTATTGTGTATGGATAAGGAATAAATACAAGAGAGTGTAATATTATTGGGACATAATCAGCTTTATAATGGTAACAGTAACTCTGCTTTGCATCAGGATACATCACACCACCGTTGATTATTTTCTGTTAGAAATTTGGCAAACAGCACACCCTGTCTTATTTTATTCCTTCCATATACAACCATATTATGGTTATTCAGAAAGCGTTTCTACTGTAATGATGCTCATTAAATCAACATAGAGAAACAAAATAAACACAAAGATGCTGTTTGTTTACCGTCCCACTGTTTGCGAAATGATTTACAGCAGTTTCCTACAGCTCAGTCATGCTGATATTTAACAGCAGAACTTTCCATTCAGAACAATGCGAAACATCCAGAGCGCATATTATACAAAGGAAACTCAACCTTTAGCACACTGTGTTCACTAAAGCCCTAGATGTAACATATGAGGGGGGACTACAATTCGAATGTGGTGTGCGCAGCTAAGAGCACCTAAGCGATTTTACATTGAAGTGCTTAGGCATCAATGTGAAAGCATCAGGAAAAAAAACGTCCGGAGAAGTGGATCCAGAACTGGATCTCGCACCATGACAATGCACCTGCACACACTGCGTTGTCAACCAAAGAGTTCAACCAGAAACAATGTGGTTATCGCTTCACATCCACCATACTCACAAGATCTCGCTCCTTTGCCACTTCTTTTTGTTCCCCCGAAATTAAAAATGAGACTGAAGAGGGAAAGATTCACCGCCGTGGAAGAAATCCAGAAAAAAATGCAGGAGGCTGTAGACATGATGACAAAAGATGACTACAGGAAATGTTTCCAGGAATGGGAGAAACCCTGGGACAAGTGTATCGCATCACATGGAGAGTAGTTTGAAGGAGATTAAAGGAGAAATGCTGTAAGTTTTATAATACTAGTTTTTTTTTTTTAACAATTCCGGGAATTTTTGGGTCCCTACTCGTATGCTGAGGTGCTGGTGACATGACCCTAAAACTTTTTTGAAAGTCAATCTGTTAAAAATATTTTACGTATATATGCTCATGGCGAGGATGAATCCAATCCATTATATACATAATTATACATAATTCATTTCTTCATTTAAACAATTTACTTACTTAGGCGAATATACAGTGAAGCTTTATACTGGCTGTAGCTGTCGTTATAATGATCACAGTATGTAGGTGATGTAAGCCATATCATCGTGATGTGAACCATATCGCCCTGAATTTTAAAAGACTTCCAAAGCATCCTCTATTCTGTGATTGGAGGAAAAACAGAATCTAAAAAGCTGTTGTGATAAAAAACACTCTAAGCATATCTTTTCAGTGAGAAGTGCTTTATAAGATCTACAACACTTTAGAAACTCTTTTTGGAGTTTTGGGGGTTTTTTTGGTTGTTTTTTTGGCCTGACATTATTCCAAGTGGTTGATGCCAAAAATGACTGACAGACCACCTACCCATGTTTCCACATACTACAGTCTCCTAGTTACGGCATGCCCGTACCAGCATTCTTGTACCTAGCACTTAAAAAAAAATATTATGTTGGGTGTCGTGTGTGTCGGCATTCCCCATTCTGAATGAGCTTTGTGCTATTGCTGCCTTGAGTGGAAAATGGTAAGGAGGTGCATGTGGGTGTTTCAACTTTTGCTTCCATTCTTTTACTGTTACACACCACACAGACACACACACACACACACACCTTGATGCCTGTATTAATGTTTTATGCCAGGATTCGTGAGTTTTATGCTGAATGACAAGAGTCATACGATACAGATGCTGACACCTTGTCATTACTACACACACACACACACAGATTCCCAGCAGCACACCGCTCCCACACACTAACCCCTACTGTTAGAAACATACACACACAAACACACACGTACACAGAAAAATTTAGTTGTTGGTTTACTTTCAATGTTTGTTTAGTTGAAACTAGTTTAATTTTTGACTGCACCTCATTACTCTTAAAATAAATATTGTAAGTAACTGCATTCTGTCCTGCTATTAATCACTGTTGATCAAATCATGGCAAAGTACTGTACATTTACAGTAATTTGTTTGGAACAAAAACACTGTTAAATACTGCTCTTGGTTGAACAGCTTGGAGCTGGCAACATTTTCCCAGTAACATACTATGTTTAGACCAAGTCAAGTCAGCTTTTATTTCCCATTCCTCTATATAACTTGTATACATTGGAATGAAATGTTATTTCTCCAGGGCCATGGTGCAACACACAATGTGCAGATACAGACAGTGTGAGACAAGTACAAAATATACAATAAACACGCAGGACAATAAACACACAGGATAGTGCGCATTAGCTGTCGCATTCACTATAATGTGAAGAAGCCGCTTGGCTTTCTTGGTTACGCAGGTGGTGTTGAGAGTCCAGGAAAGGTCCTCTCACATCACACCAAGGAACTTGAAACTTTTGACTCTCTCCACAGTTGCTCTGTTGATGAGCAGTGGAGAGTGATCACCACGGGTTGTCCTGAAGTAAACAATCATCTCTTTTGTTTTTTCGACATTGAGAGAAAGATTGTTGTCCCTGCACCAGTCTGTGAGCTGCTCCACCTCCTCCCTGTATGCTGATGAGGCCCACAACTGTAGTATGATGATGGGATTTGAGCTGTACTTTGCAGCACATTTGTGAGTCAGTGGCATAAACATCAGTGGGCTGAATGCACATCCCTGGGGAGCACTGGTGTTCAGTGTGTTGGTGCTGGAGGTGGTGTTGCCAATCCTGATGCACTGGGGTCTCTTAGTCAGAAAGTCCAGGAACCCGTTGCAGAGAGAGGTGTCCAGCAGGCTTGGCTTTCCTAGGAGTTGCTATGGGATGATTGTGTTGAATGCTGAACTGAAGTCTATAAACATCATAATTGTCATTTTTGTCCAAGTGGGACAGAGACAGGTGGATGGCAGAAGATATTGCATCATCTGTTGAGCAGTTAAGGCAGAAGACATTGTGAAATGGGTCCAGACTGGTAGGAAGACTGCTCTTTATGTGTTTCACGACTAGCCCCTCAACGCACTTCATGATGATAGGGCTGAGTGCTGGTAGACAGGTGAGGCCGGACCAAGACAGTTTCTTTGGCACAGGGATGATGGTGGTTGTCTTGAAGCAAAAAGGGACAACTGCTTAGCTCCGGGAGATTTTGAAGATGTCTGTTCGGATGCTGATCAGCACATTACCTGAGCTCTCAGTCGGGTATGTTGGCAGGAGCAGCAGCTCTCCGTGGGTTAACTCTGGATTGATGCCGACTGCAGTCAGATAGAGTACTTGGTGTTGGCGCAAGTAGGGGTGGTGGTCTTCCTTGCCAGCATGGTGAGGCATCGGTATCACAGACATGTGATGTAGCTTTGTAGTCAGTGATCAAGTCAGTCCTTAATGTCTTGCCACATATGCCATTTGTCATTTTCTGGCTCTTTGAAAGCCTGGGACAGATCTTGGTCTTAGAGAGCTGCCTTGTCATCTGACCTGAAGGCAGCATCTCAGGTTTTCAGTAGTGTGTGCACTTTTGCAGTCATCCCCAGCTTCTGATTTGCGCATGTATTGATGGCCTTGAAGGAAGGCACACATTATCTATGCACTTGCTAATGTAGCCAGTGACTGATGCTGTGTATTCCTCCAAACAATACATGGCCAAAAGTTTGTGGACACCTGACCATCACACCCATATGTGATTCTTTTTCAAACTCTTGCCACAACGTTGGAAGCACACAATTGTGTAGAATGTCTTTGTGTGCTGTAGCATTACATTTTCCCTTCACTGGAACTAAGAGGCCCAAACCTGTTTGAGCATGACAATGCCCCTGTGCACAAAGCGAGCTCCATGAAGACATGGTTTGCAAAGTTTGGTGTGGAAGAATTCAAGAAGCCTGCATAGAGCCCTGACCTCAACCCCACTGAACACCTTTGGGATGAACTGGAACGCCGACTGCTCGCCAGGCCTCCTCGCCCAGCACTCATACTTGACTTCACTAAAGCTCTTATGGCTGAATGAGCACAGATCGAAAGCACGAAAATACAGACGCTAACTGCTAGTATGACTGTGGGGTTAGGCCTGTGTTGTAGACAGTAGACACCCAAATTCACAAGTAAAAAAAGACTGAATAAAAGTGTTGTGCCCATACAAACTTTTCAATTTCACTACTTCCTGTATTTCTGCATTATATTGGTGAACTTCATGTACTTTGGTAATAATTTGAGAAACCTTTGGAAACAGGCTCCCTGCACACAGATAGGCCTTACAGCTAGAATGCTGCACAGGTTTTAGAAACTGTGTTAATATGTTTATTTACTTGTCTACAAGTGAATGAGAGGACCAAATTGGATACTTAAATTAGGGTAGTGGAAAAAGTAGCGATGCTTTGGTGTTCGATTTCTCAGAACAGCGTCACTCTGGACTCAAGATAATCTTCAGTGAGAACTTTCAGTTGATCTAATTTTGATCAATTTTGGGTGCATGTTTGAATTCAACAATTTGTCACAGTTTCAGCCACAATGGCCACACTTAATCTTTTATGAGATTAGTAATACGGCTCCTTATAAGCAAGGACAGAAGTTGTGCTGCATACCTGTCTAGTTCATTTGAATTTGCTTGTATTTCACATGGTTTACTTTTGCGTTTGAAAGAAGAAATGCAACTACTTACATAAGTGAAATGTTTTCCTCAAAAAAGCACAATTTGGATGCATTAGTGCAAGGTCATTAGAAACTATACCCACAAACAAATCATGCCCCAGACATGGTGGATGTCCTGGTCTGAAATAAATGTCTTTATTGTCTTACTAGGGTGAAGAATTGAATTAATGGGTTTATTAATGCCTTCTTTCATTCTTGAGTCAAGTCACTGCTGCTTAATAAATAAATAATTTATACCTGTTTATTGTTCTTTGAGGGCAAAACCTATGTGGTGAACTTTGAAAAGGTCTATCAAACAATAACATGTGCTTGTTCCAAATTTTCATGATATCCTAGATTGTCTTCCACATTGCACTTACTGTTCCACTTAGTGCTTGACCATTTACCAGTGCAAGCCCTTGATCTTCAGTACTGAGCCGGACTAACTCTTTGGGTTCATTTCTTGTTACAAGGTAAACTCTGAGAAATGGTCATGCACACTGCAAACATTTTATACTCTTTTCTACCAGAGCCTAAAGAATGAATCATCTGAGTGATGAATCCGGATAGAGGATTTTTTATAGGAGGGATCTTGTTGGAAAAGCTCATTTCTTGAATCTTCCACCTCTGACATCCTCAAGCGCATCTGTTTTCTTCTGTGATTGAGCTACAATACAGTCATATTGTAAGGGTTCCTGTGACAGTGATGTAATAGCAAAAGCATGTCTGACCAACTGCATTAGTCCCCAGTTTCAATGGCTCCATGTAGTTAAATTACTCTTTATAAACATTTTTCCGAACCTTTCTGAATATGCCTTTGTTAAACATTTTAAAAGGGTTTTCTCTGGATAGTTAACCAGGCTTGTGAAAGCCCCAATGTGGTGCCCAGTCTGGTGCCCATGTTTTGTTGGCCCTGAAGCCTAATGACTAGGCTAAAATGTGGTAGCTAATATAATATAACAATGTATGGTGAGCTAGATAGCTAGTGAAGGCAGTTAGCTGCACTGTTAGTTACAGCATGAAGGTATGTTGTACTAGTATAAAGTGCATTACATTTAAACATAGCTGCCTAAATTAAAATATTTGTTTAAATTCAGTCAATAAGGAGAAGTGTTCTTTTCCCTCTTCTTCTGGTTGTTGAACCTTCTTATCCTCCTGAAAACTATGATTAAAACACTAAGCTGTTTAGAAACATGTCTTTGTCAACAATGTTACTACAAACATCAGGTTCTTTCACAATATGCCCATCAGAATCATCAGAAACTTCTAGATTTTTCTAGGGTTTGAGGGCCCAGGTCTACATACAAGAGTTATTGAATTCGTGGCATGTTTTCAAGAGGAATGAGATGAAAATTTCACATTTTTTTTAAATTAATTTGAACAAGGTGTTTTTGCCAATCCTTGATGTGGGATTTCAGGTGCTTGCAAATGTGAGTGGCAAATGTGAATGCGACAACCCACTAATTGGCAACTCTTTTCACTGTGATTTCTGTATATGTGCCATTTAAAGGATGAGAATTAAAAAAAAAAACAGGCATCCATTTTCCCCACATTTAAATATGACGTTTGGACTTTTTCTTTAGGTTTTAGCATGAGTTACTAAAACTATAATGGATTTGGCTCTCAGTGGTTTTTCACATTCTTCAGTGTATTTTTTTAAAACCTTTTTTGTCTCAGTCATTGACACAATCTCTCCATGTAAAAAAGTTTTGCACATGTCCATTGACAGCTTTATATACATGCTCATGTCCACTACAAACAGCTGCCATTAATTAGTTATGATTAAATAAGTCGCAGCAAGGGGCCTGCCTTGCTAAACATCATACGTGTGTCTTTCCTTCATATATATATTAAGAATGCTGTTAGTATCATTCCCATCCTCATGCACGCAAACAACTGATGTATTGCTTGCTCACTGTGTTTGTTCAAGCAGCCTAACATCTACTTAATAATGTCATGTTATAGTGTTTCTCTATAAACAACTCCTAACATGTAGTCACAGATACAGAGCTGCATGAATGTAATTTGGGTTAATGATACTTTCAAAAGCTGAACATAACCACTTGTTTCAAACGTAGGGTATAGCCATGCGTAAGAAAAGCAGGACTACATTAGCCAGAACTATATTTATTTAACAGTAATATGACTAGTGTAATTCTAGAATAATGCAACATACTATAAATGGTTTGTCTTTTGTGCAATGTTCTCCACTTACCATAAATTGAACTTGAGCCAATATCAGGTGAACGCAATTGATTATGAGTTAACACGTCTCAGTAGAGTAATTAGATCATGACCTCATGACAACAGTCCAGTTTTGCTAAGCCTGTGCCCACTGTAGTCTCAGATTCCTGTTCTTGGTGTGTTGTGCATTCTGAGATGCTTTTCTGCACACCACGGATGTAAAGAGTGGTTATTTGAGTTACTGTAGCCTTCCTGTCAGATCACAGCAGTCAGGACACTACTGTCAGTGTCTACTCTGACACTAACGACATGTCAGAGTCAAAATCACTAAGATCACATTTTTTGGATATTGGTAATGCTTGCTTTACATTAAATGCTGCTATAGGAAAATGGACCATTGCAGTACCTGCCATAGTACACCAGGAGATAAACTGGGCAAAACTGCTGATAAACTAATATGCTATGATGTAAAGACTTTTAACAGTGACGAATTGTTCATCACTCATCTGATTCCAGCCACCAAAATACATTGATATGTAAATGAATATAATGAATCGTACAGATTTGCACTCTTAAGACCACAGAATATTACTGAGAAAACAACAGCAATTTTTTTACACACACACACACACACACACACACACTTTCTCTCGCCTGCCACGGAATAGCTCTGAAGAGCAGCTCCTTGATGGAGTGGTAACCCACGGCAACGCTCTGCTCCCGCTCTCTTTCTCTCGTTCTCTTTCTCTCTCTTTATCTAAATCTCTCGCACATACAAAGAGAAGAGTTAATATAATATAATATCCATTTTGCCAAACCAAAGTAAACTAAAGAACAGTCCTCAGTAATCTCAAGTGGCCAAAGCATGACACATTGCACTCACACATGCATCTTTTAGGCACAGCAGCCATAGCCCATATATAAATATGAATGTAATATAATATAATATAATATAATTTGAACGCGTTAACTGTATTAACTTTGAATATTAATAACTCAATCAACCCTATGTAATTGTCACCAGTGCTATGTAGCTTATTAATTTGACCACTGTATTTATATTTTATGTCCATTACTTCTATCAGCTAAGTCTTGTTTAAGCCAGACTTAATATATAAGTATATAATCCCACCAGTATATAGACTGCAGTATGAGTCAGACTGCTACAGTATCAGCACTCTGAATGCACAGTCACACCTCTCGGCCAAAGTCAGGCTTTTAATTCCCCTCCACACTTCTTGTATTGATTGGGGGATTTAATTAGGTAATAAATAGTCTTTCCTGTATGATGTAACTAAAAAAATGAGTCATTGTTCAATAGCTATTAAGTAATACCTTATTTTATGTGTGTATGTGTGTGTGTAAATGCAAGAAAAAGCAAGAGGAGAGCAAGAGAGAAAATGCTGAAACACTGTGTGGAAAACCACCCACAGAGCAATCTGTCCTGTTCTGAGAGAGAGAGAGAGAGCGAGAGAGAGAGAGAATGGTAGCTCAAGTTGAATAGCTGGTGGTGTTCACAGGGTGAGCGATCCTCACTGCAGATCTTGCAAGAATAGTGTGTACAAAATGTACTGTGACCATCAGCTCCATCCTGCTCTTTAGTTTAAGCAAATCGACATCATCTGCTTTTAAAGGTAATTTGTAGGTGCAAAAGCATTACAAGGTTTTATCAAATGTCAGAACAATACATATCTACTATATGGCCAAACGTATGTGGACATCTGACCATCCCATCACACCCATACGTGCTTTTTTTACCATCCCATTCCAGATTTATTCCCCTTTCCTGTTATAATAAGCTCCACTCTTCTGGGAAGGCTTTCCACTAGATGTTGGAGTGTGGCTGTGGGGATTTGTGTTCATTCAGCTACAAGAGCATTAGTGAGGTCAGGCGCTGATGTTGGTGAGGAGGTCTGGGGTTCAGTCAGTGTTCCAGTTCATCCCAAAGGTGTACAGTGGGGTTGAGGTCAGGGCTCTGTGCAGGACACTCGAGTTCTTCCACTCCAACCTTCACACACACCATGTCTTCATGGAGCTCGCTTTGTGCACAGGGGCATTGTCATGCTGGAACAGGTTTGGGTCCCTTAGTTGCAGTGAATTGAAAATGCAATGCTACAGCATACAAAGACATTCTATACAATTGTGTGCTACCAACTTTGTGGTAACAGATTGGGAAAGAACCACATCTGGGTGTGATGGTCAGGTGTCCACATGTTTGGTCATATAATGTGTCTCTGGCAAACAATATTCGATGTATTTCTTTGTTTTTAAAATATTTTTCCTCCAGATGTTTTGTCAAATACAAGAACAGAAAATGCAAACCGATCATCATGCGATTGTACAAAAAAAAAAATTCATCAGGAGAACCTTCATATCATTCACTCCTAAAAAGTATATTAAGTAAGGAATAAAGAATGACAGGGCATGCTGTTATAGGAAAATAATCAAAAATGGGGTGGTGTGATGCACCAAAACTTTGAGATAAGGGTTGCAGTGACCTAAAAGTCCTGCGTGACTGGTCTGCTTGGCCATGCCGTTTTCATGATTTTGAAATTTGCACTCTGCTCTCTAGAGCCTTTTGGAGGCAGATCCAGAGAGCGAACTCGATGCACATGGCAGACATGACAGGGTTTACACAAGTCCAGCAAAGTGTAGACTGTGGTAACTACACTTGGCATTGTGCATAAAACAGGTTAGCAATGAGCTGTCCTGTATTCAGGCCTAGGTTTCTCACTGCTACGAGCAAGGTGTCAGTATCGGACTGTTATTTGTACTTGCATTTGTCTTTAGGCATGGTCTTAGGCATTAGTTTAAGCTAAATATGGCCTTGGTCTCATGTTTGTTCATGTTGTCTTTTCTTTTTACATGAACAAAGTTTGACAAAAAGTAATTCCTTCTTCTAGAAAACATTGGCGCAATACATAAAAGAAGGCAATTAGATAAAGTAGAAGCTTAGCCTCAAAGGATTTGATGGTTTTTGGTGTCTTGACTCTTGATCTTGACTTGGTCTTGCTTTCATTTGAACTCGATCATGACTTGGCCTCCACCTCCTTGGTCTTGGATACTTGTCATGAATACAGCCCTACCACCAGGCATCAACAGCATGCTTGTGTCCGAGGCTGACCTGTTTTTGTGATTGTAATACTAGCTAGAGTGCATGCCGTGAAGCCTTGGTGTGGTTAACTCTCCTTTAAAGCTCTTAAGTAAATCATTACACTGTGGCAGTGAATTTCCTCATGACTGGCACAGTGTAAAAGAGCACATTTGGTGGCGTCTGTTGTACATCACTATCCAATACTCAACATTTGGGCTCTCTCCATTTTGAAGCTGGGTGTCTGCTTTTTCAACTGCCACTTATTATCAGCCTGGAAAAATCTCCCAGACGCGGTTGTAAATATAGAATCTCCATGCTCTTGAGCCATGGAACAGGGTCGAAGACTGGTCATTCGGCTATAAGGAAGACTTTTTTGAAGGACACGAGCTTCTCTGCTACCTGGTCTAATCCCTGTTTGCTGCCTTGTCTTCCATAGACCCAGAGCATGAGTCATTCTTATTTCTAACTGTACCTTTCAGTCATTGCTGAATGTAAGCGTTTGCAAATAGCAAGTTGTGGTGGGGTCAGATTCGACTCCACGTCTGCTAGCCGGACGTGCCATGTCCACATGGCATGATTTCACAGTCAGCATCTGGAAGATGGTTAATTCTGAGGCAATGAATGCATAGCTGTTACTTTCAGCACTGTTCAGGTAGGTCTTACAGCATGGCTTGGTTAATCACTCACTGTGGTGTGAGTGAAAAAGCGGTTTGTTATATGGATGGAAAACCAGGTCCAGCTCCAAAGCTGCGTATTTGCGGAAACCTGGAAACATGGACACTCCTATCACACACTGTTAATTGTTGTCATGACTGTTATGTTCCCTTAAGCCAATAAGAATTTTTTTTAACTTCTGTTAGTGAAGGAAGATGGTGGCTTGTTTTAGAAATATAGTTTGGACAAATTGTATTAGTTTTACTCAAAAGATATTATTGATATTATATACTGTTTGTGGGGCCACCATGGCTTAGTGGTTTGCACTGTTGCCTCAC
The DNA here is from genome assembly GCF_027358585.1 of Pangasianodon hypophthalmus. Taxonomy (NCBI): domain Eukaryota; kingdom Metazoa; phylum Chordata; class Actinopteri; order Siluriformes; family Pangasiidae; genus Pangasianodon; species Pangasianodon hypophthalmus. The sequence continues at coordinate 12,112,859 of NC_069738.1, forward strand.
ACCTCTGGGGTTGGGGGTTCTGTGTGCGCAGTGTTTGCATGTTCAGTTTCCTCTGGGTACTCCGGTTTCCTCCCCCAGTCCAAACATGTGTGTTGTAGGGTGATTAGCATTTCCAAATTGTTGGTAGTGTGTGAATGTGTGCACTTGTGCCCTGCAATGGGCTGGCACCCTGTCCAGGGTGTCCCCCGCCTTGTGCCCCGAGTGCCCCTGGGATAGGGTCTATGCTCCCCCATGACCCTGTGTAAGATAAGCAGTACAGAAAATGGATGGATGGATATACTGTATGTATATTAATATATTTGGTAGACTTTTTGTATGTATGTGTTCCATTATAAATCCTGAAGCAGCCGCCCACTTTAAAGTTCTTAGACTCTCCCAATAATCCTAAGGTCTGAGCTCACTGTTGGCATGGCGACAGATGTGGTCAAGGCAGGAAAAAAGCAACCTACCCTCCAAAAATAAACTTTTTTCCATTTGTCCTCTCCACTTCTCCCTTTCTCTCAACACTGAATAACAAGTACATAACTCTGATAAGTCTCTTCCTTTCTCAACCACAGTATTGAAGTGCAGAAATAGTTATGTCGCTAGATCTATAGCTGAGGTAGGATATAATTAGTTAATATTATGGTTGGCACAGTATGATAAATTTATGATACGTTGTCGTTACAGTCCTAAATTCATGATTTATAATAATCTCAGGTGAGAGATGTCATGGCAGTAGCACAATTCCCTTAAATTGAGGGACCCCTTTGTTGAGGCTAATGTGGCCTTCAAATGGAGCGAATAGAGCATCAGATGTGATTTATTGATCAGAGATTAGCATTTCTTGTTTTGTGTGAGATATTTTATTTTCATGGGTCTGCTGTTAGACACAGCTGATTTTGGCCTTTGCTCTTGGACAGGAAAGTACTGCAGTTCCTGCAGAGTGCACGCTCACAGTTTTCAAGACATCAACATGGAAAAGTCCTGAACACTTCATGCTGTGCTTGACCTCCTGTCAGTCACAGAGGCATTAGCCAATTGTGGGCGTCTTTGAGCTCATGTATGCGGAAGAGCGTAGCTAGCTCTTTGCTCTGCACTGCTCTGTGACGCAGTATTTTGAAAACATTTGGCATTTGGCTGGTTTCATGTGTCTTGGAGGAGACACATGCGGTTTTCCCCCTCCCCAGCTGGTAGCTGTCGTATGGTAGGGAGAGCTGACTGGTGAGTGGGAGTTGGTAGGTGACCAATTTGGAGAAGAAAATGGGGAAAATCCTAAAACAAAAAAAAAAAAACCTAAAAGAGCCAAAGCTTTCCTTTTTGGTTGCTGAGTTTAGGGTTAGGTTTAGTGTTGTAGTATATCATTAATGAATAATTATATCAATAGAAGGTCCTGCCAAGGATAGTAACACAAATGTGTGTGTGAGAGTGCATGTGTGCACATGTGTGCACGATTGAGGAGGCAAAAAACTAGACAGAAGCAAAGAGCGAAGGTCATTGATGCGTCTTTATTTTACATGTTTGTGATGGAAATGCTATTCGGCCCATTTTTTTACCTTCTGGTCTGTTTGGTGTTAAAAATTTGCCATTGTGTGTGTGTGTGTGTGTGTGCGCGCAGTGCTATGAGAATGTGACGTTGAGCACTGACTAATGCAGGAGGCTAAGTTGGAAACC